>NC_138191.1:134748762-134896262 GCF_964194105.1 Spermophilus citellus
ATCATTACCACCACCACGACCACCACCACCACCATTATTCCATCTCGACCATCACCTCCACCACCACCACCATCACTATCACCACCATCGCCGACACCATCACCACAGTGCTACTAGTTGTCACTGATGAACTCTGCCGTGCGCTGGCACACTAAGGGCTTCATAGAAATCATCATATTTCAACTTTCAATGGCCACGTGACTCCTCCTATGTTTGCTGAATGTCATGTTCAAGGAGGTGTAGACTTACTCAAGACTTCCTACCTCTGCAGGGGGAAGAGCTCAAGTTGGAACCCAGGTCACTCTGGTTCCCAAATCCTGATCTTGACAACACTGTGATTCCAATGAGAGCCGCATGGAACCTGAGAGTGCCCGGTCACACCTCAGGATGGAGGGCTCTTCTCCCCTTGAGGCCTTTTGCTGCGGGGACTTGGGTCCTCACTGTCAGAGGCCAGAGGAAATCCCATTAAATAAGCACCCTGTGCTCGGCAATGTGCAGGCACTGCGGCCAGCTGAAGGAGTCAGACACAGGACAACTGGCTCTAAAGCAGGAGGTGTAGCAGGAAGACTGGGACTTGAGGTGAAGCTGCGCATCATCCTGATTTGGGGCAGGGGCAGGTGGCCTTTAGAAAACAGAGGCACGTTGATGCGACTCTGAAGAACTGCAGCTTCACCCCTTGGGCAAGGGAGGGGGAAGATTCCCAGGGACAGGACAGCATGGCAGAGCAGTGGGGAGCCAAAGTGCCCAGCGACTTCAGGGGACTCTCGGTGGGGGGCACAATGGGGAGCGAGGCTGGGCCTCCCCCGCAGGAGCCAGCCTACAACCTACGTGTGGGAGGGGCTTGGGGTTGACTCTGCTTTCCCCAGGGCCCAGGGAAATGGAGCAGGGCAGGGTTGTAAGAACCACTCAGTCCCTGACTTGGCAAAGTCCTGGGGTGCAAGGCATGCCTTAAACATGCCCCCCAGCCCCCCACACCAGAGCGCCCCTAATGTAATCTGTGCTGGTTGAGCCCCTCTACACGGAGCTCTGCTGTGGGTGCTGGGTTGGAGCTGCCCAGGAGCCCAGGGAGGTCCTGCCTTCTGGGAACCCCCTCCCACGGCACGGGGTCAGCACTGCCAGACGGATGCCTCCCTGAGTCTGTCCTTCCCAGCAGCACCGCGTCCCCACAGCTCTCCAGGGTCTGATGGGGGCCCATGGCTGCCTGCCTCCCCCCGCCCTCCATGGCACATCTGCTGTGGCCAGACCTTCAGGAGGCACCGTGCTCCCACGGGTACTGAGGCTGGTGGTGACTGGGTCTGTGGCAAGCTGGGTGGGGAGGCCCTGTGGATGAGTGCGGTGGTCACAGAGCCGGGCTGCGTCCCGCGCTCTGCTTTGGTCTTTCCCGGGTTCCTGGGCCATCTCTAAACCCAGAGGACGGTGGCTTCAAAAGGCAGGGACGAACAGCAAGGGGCTGGAGAATGCCCCGGTGCCCAGAGCTGACCTTAGAGGACCTGCAGTGTCTGAGGAGCCGAGCAGTCACAGCAACCAGCCCCCCAAGGGACCAGCTGGGATTATGACCGTGTTCTGGCAGAGCAGGGTGTGCGGAGGCCAGGAGGGGCCACCCCGAGGGAAGGCTTTCTCAAACTGACATTCAATTTCCTATTGCTAAAAATATTTCTGAAGCCAAGCCACTCAGGATTATCAAAGAGACTAGAGATGGAAAATTAAATACATATGCACTCAATGTTGGGGGGAGACATGACCTTCAAAACTTCCTTTCAATGAATTCCCAAATAAAATACTATTTATACAGCCTAAAGCAAATTATTATGTAGCCCTGTACTAAATCTTCACATTCCAATTTAGACTCTGCAGAGCTTCCTGGAGCTCGGATACACTGGCGAGAAGGACAGTCGGCGCATGTTTGAGAAGGTCTTTCTGAACCCAATGGTGTAGAAATACCGAGTCTAGATGGCTCACTATTGACTCATAAACACTGCATTCGTGTTCGCCAGACCCAAATAGCTGAGCATTAATCTCTTGAGATTAGCAAGCAAGTGTGCAGGAATTCACGAAGCACAGTAGGAACAGAGCTCTTCTGACATCGGGGGCCACTTAGGACGCAGCCAAGGCTTCAAGCTTGCCCCAGGATTAATTTTTTTTTTTCTCAAAGAAGGCCAAGCTCATTTACAGGGTTGTAATAAACAGCACTTTTCAGCTCAGACATATCCTGTCCCCCGGCTGAAGTCCTCACTTGTCCTTGAAGATGGGGACACCACCTCTTCAAACCTCCAAGTTGCTGCTCTGCTTCTAGAAGATTTGACTAGGACAGTTTAGGAAGGGACGACAGGTCAGAATGTGGAGTATGGGAAACATGATTCTGAATGCCACCGCTGGGCAGAGAGGGCTTCCTGGTGCCCTGATAAATTACTAAAAAACACAGGCCAGATTTAAGGACCAAATTTAATCCCATTCTGCCTCCCAGGAGGACAGCACTCAGGTCTTTTTAGCTCTGATTTTGCAGTTCTGTGAAAGACCTTATTTATGAGTCACATGCAAGCAAATACCCTGAAACTAAGCACAAAAATGATCCAATTCACAACTCCCACCTCCCTGCATCTCAGCCTTCTCCTCCCCAGATGTGGTGAGTGATGAGTTTTCTCTTCATCCCCCACCCCACGCCTGCCTTTCTGCAGAATTGTCACCAGCCCCCAATTACAGAAGCTCAGAGCCAACCTGATTAATTATGGATTCACCAAACCTTGAAGCTTTCACTAAAGTCAATCTTTTAAACCATCTCCATGTAAATCGGGCCCTTCTCAGCCCCGTCCAGGGCCCTCTGCGTTATCTAACAAATAGTATCAATCAAATCTTTGCAGTTATTTATCAGATAATGGGCTCCAAGCGGGAAACCCCAGGTCGGCAGATTTAGGGACGTTCACTTCTTCTGGACTTACTGCAAGCATCCAGGACAGGGGTTGATGCTGCCCCCAGCCAGCCTTCCTGTTCCTGGCCCCAGGCCCCACCAGGTGGGGCATCCAGGTAGACTTGGTAGCAAACCCTTACTGAGGTGACCCTGAGCTTCCTGCAGTGCACGAGCAAGGCCTGGGGCAGACGCCATACCTTTTAAAATGACTAGACATGCCCCCAACCATGAGGGGTGCTTACGGATGAGGGAGGCACCCTTCAGGTACCCCAAGCCCCTTTCCCCAGTTTCATGTCCCTAGGGTCGCAGCTTACCCGGTTTTTTTTTTTTTGTTTTTTTTTTTTTTGGGGGGGGGCTGGGAATCGAACCCAGGGGTACTTAACACTGAACCACATCCCTGGCCCTTTCATTTTTTGAGACAGGGCCTCACTAAGTTGCTTAGCACCTCACTGTTGCTGAGGCTGGCTTTGAATTGTGATCCTCCTGCCTCGGCTTCCTGAGCTGCAGGTATTAGAGGCGTGCGCCACGCCACCTGGCCCACCCCATTCCTGAGGGAACGAGGTGCTCGACGGGCCAGACCAGGGCAGGTGCTCAGTCAATACACTGCAAACGCACCAAAGCAGAGTACCGGCATGACAGTCCCGAGGATGTCCCCTGTGGCAGAGAGCAGAGGGGAGCCTGGAGCCCCCTGCGGTTGCACCTTTGCTGGATAGTGAGACCTGAATCCCAAGTGCAAAGGAGACCTGGGGTCCTTGCAGGCCCCTAGCTCTTATCTAGGAAGTGGGCAGGAGAGTGACCTCAGTGATGGACAGGCCTGACAGCCCCAGAGAGGCACATGGTGGGTGCCACCACGTGGGCCTCTGTGAGATGCAGAGAAGGGGAAGGGGTCCCCTGATACCCCATGTCTGTCCTCTGGCAGCAAGAAACACCGGCTCTTAGATATCCAAGCCCTAGGAGTCTCGTTCGCGGAGGCTCCTGGACCCTGCTTCTCCAAGGTCATCCTTCTCCTGCCCCCCACCAGGCTCACAGAGGACGACTGGCCCAGCAGGAAGGGAGGGCCAGGGACTTTCTCTAGGGTCTAGATACCACCTGGGCCTCCGGATCACAGCGCCAAGGGCCTCCTGGGCTGCCAGGAGCCGAAGCTCCCTCCCCCCAGAGCCCACATGTGGCACTCTCTCTGCCGTCCCGGAGCCTCCTGGAGCAGGCGCCTCCACTGTGGGCTGCGAGTGGCGGGAGCTGCAAAGGCCACCCCTGGGGCACAGCCCTGGGTCTGTGGACCCCTTGAGACCCTCCAAACACGTGTGTTGTAAGCTCAGGCTTTTGGTGTTTCCCCTGGGGACTAGTCAGGGGGTGCTGAGGCCCACGGGCGGGGATCCCACCCCTCAGCTCTCCGGGGGTAGCTGTGGGGACAGCTCCACTCTGCTTCCTCCAGTCCCAGGCAGGACACCCCCTTCTACCTGCCCCTTCCACTTGAACAACTGGGCTTTGGGGAATGTGCCCCACCAGGCACTATTCTGCACATTGTTTCAGGCTGGGGACAGTTTCCTGGATGCTTCAGGCTGGGGACAGCTTCCTGGATGCAAGTCCCAGCTGTGTTGAACTTGGCTGTGAAGCCCTCAGGCCTTATCGAGCTGCATGGCTTTGGCCCTGCTTCCCTGGTCCCTGAAGCCACCTCCTTTCCAAGCCCTGGGCCAAGACTCCACTGTAGCCCATGGGAGAGTGCTACTGCCGCCAGGCCTGCTCGCACCCCAGCCTGTCAGCAGCTCCCACAGCCTCAGGTTCAGGCCAGATTCAGCAGCCAGGGTGCCTCTGTGCAGCAGGGCTGCGAGTCCCTCAGTCTGGCAAAGCCCCACCTGCCCACCTGGGCCCCTGCTCCAGCTCCACAGAGGGAGGAACACTGACTGCTCCCCCGGAGACCCCGCGCCATGACCCACCATGCTAAATGACGTTTCTAGAATCTGTCAGAGAATAGGGAAAACCGCAGCAGTTTAATTTGTAGAGCAGAGGAAATGAGGTGGGGCTTTTAATTTAGTTTCTTTTTACAAGTGCCTATTAATGTTTGTAAGATAAATGGTGTTAAAACGTTTCTGATTGCTGCCTGGACGGCTGTGGCTGGGAGCAGGCCCCTGCAGGCAGGAACACCAGGGCCACAGCTGCAGAGTGGCAGCGAGGGCGGAAGGCAGGTGAAGGGCCCTGAGCCTCTCCCTCAGGTGACCACCAGGCCCCGCCCTGTGGCAGAGCTCATCCACAGGAACTGCAGCGTGGAGCTGGAGTGGGCACGGGTCCCACCAAACAGCCTGCAGGGACTTGAGGGACACTGGGCGAGCCTTGGGGAGGCACAGCAGGGGGCCTGGTTGATAAAGGGCTGAGAAGCTTTTCCAGCCCCCTCTCCTCCTCCACCTTCCTTCTCAGCACCTTCTTCTCCCTGGTGTGTTATTTGTCTAACGAACAAACAGCAAGTGCAAAGTCTCGGGGGGCACTGGACACAATGCATGCTCTGGGGCCCTACCCATTGTCTCAGTCGGCCTGGCAATTGGCTCCAAGAGGTAGGTGCAGAACGTAGCAGCGTTGCGCTGACAGGAACTAAGGCAGGGAGGGCAAACAGTCCTGTCACTGGAAATCCATGTTAATTGGCAAAAAAATAGGATCTAAAACTGAGTATGTAGTATCATCTCACCTAAGTAGAACAACAGGCCCAGAGGGAGGTAAGTGTGCCCAAATGCTAAGGACGGGCCATCTTTGTTCCTTCAGCAGTATGCCCAGGTGAGTTCCCACAGAGCACACCCGGCCAGGAGAGTGGGAGCATGCAGAGGTACTACTCTGAGCTGGTCTGAACCTCCTAGGAGGCCTTGGGCTGTGAGGGCCCCTTGTCCTGGCCTCTTTCTCCCCGGGACCTGGACTTACTCAGGCTGTGTCGTCTTCAGCCTGTGGGTAGTAATCAGCTCCCAACAGAGATTAACAGAGAAAATATTTTCAGAGCACTTAAATATGCATTTCCACTAATGTTTGTTCTGAAAACGCAGCCCCTGGGCAACCTGGGGAGGGGCTCATGTGTTCTCAGACACGAATCCACCACAGGACGGACGCCAGCCCCCAGAGTCCAGAAGGCTGTTCTCAGTGGGGTGCCTGCAGGAGAGTGGTCCAGGGTTGGCCAATATGGGGAAACAGGGAGAGTCCCACACTCTGGAGAGTGGGGTATGTGGGGACCTAGAATCAGGGGGCAGTGTTAACAGCCTGGCCTTGGCCTTAACCTCTCAGGACCCTTCTTTCCTGACCTGTAAAAAAGGGACACTGAGATACTTGGTTTAAAAGATGTACCTTTGCCACAGCATCGCATCCCTGCCAGGCCACCCTGACAGGCAGCAGTGCACAGGGGTCCGGCTGTCTGCTGCCCACCCCCTTCTTATCCACAGTGGGCCCTTAGCCTGGCAGGTCCTCTCACCTGCCCTTGGAGGCCAGACCCACTGTCTCCTCGAGAACAACAGGCCCGGAGGGAGCTAAATGTGCCCAGATGCTAAGGAGGCCTTGGGCACCACCAGCTCCCTGGGCTGTGCCACCAGGTGGCATCCTGGTCCTGAAGCCCCTCACCTGCCCCACCAGGGGCATCTACCAGCCTCTTTGGAAGCCCCTGGCCCTTCTCTCTTATTGGATGACTCACTTCTACTCCTGTCATGTGTGCACGCACCTGCAGCTGCCCCTTGAAACCATGCATCTTGAAACCGGGAACTGTGTCGGCGGAGCATGTGGCTCAGAGCACTGGCCAGGCACAAAGGAGGGCTGGCCGGGACCTGCCATGCTCCCGCTCTGCTCAGAGCGCGCAGGCCAGTCACCCGCTCTCTGTACTTTCATGCCTCCTGGATTCCCATACGCAGCACTTTTCCCCAGAGGAAGGGTAAACACCTCAGGGCTCTTAAGGAGGCATTGGGAGTCCTGAGGACCTGCCCTGTGGTCACCCACACATAGTCATGCTGCATTGACAGGGAGCCTCATGCCACACCAGAAGCACCAGGGAGAGCAGGTCCTCCACTGAAGGACCCCGCCTGACACCACTGTGGGGCCAGGGGGTCACCAGCCTCGGTGTGTTATCCCTCCTGCCAGGCCCCATCCTGAGGCTTCACATCAACTAAGCCTCACAGCCACCAAGAGGGGGATGCTGTTGACGCTCCAGTTCACAGACGAGGAAACCGAGATCCAGGTGACCCACTAGTAAGTCACAGAGCCAGCCAGCTATAGTCCCCATGCTTAGCCACCCCACTGCACACCCTCTGCCTAAGATATCCAACCAGTACACACTGAGTACTTGGGGTGTCCAGTCACTATGCTAAGGGATGCTGGGCCCCCGATGAAGGCCAGAAGAAGCCAGGACACCAGAAGAGCCGGGTGGTCCCATGTCAAAACAGCTGGGACTCTCCCCAGAAGGCCTCCCCGAGAAGCATTCTGGGCAAGTCACAGAACCCCAGAGAACTGGTAGCCCCACCTGAGGGTGCCCCAGGCTGGGGTCTAGGGTGAGGCTCAGAACCGGAGCCCTGGGACGTGTCCAAGGACCCAGCTGTGTGCCCCCCAGAGCCCTGACGACAGCAGATTTGCACCGGAGCAGTTGGCCTGCTTCCCCACCAGCTCAGAGGCTCAAAGAATACGCTAGTTTGGGCCCAGGGCACTGGTGCTTGGGCTGAGGATATGTGCGTGGATTTTCAGGAGACTGAGCGGAGACATTGACAGAGCAAAGGCCTGGGGGGACCTGCAAGTCCCAGGGAAGGGAGGCCCTCCAGCCCGTTCACCCTCATTCCTTCCCGAGAGGACAGACCCGGGGCGGCCACCCTGGGAGGGCCTGGGGCTAGAGCACACAGGCCACCTGGAAGCTCCCCCAGGTGGAGAGGCAGGCGGCGCAGGGCAAGTCCACGTGGAGCTCCAGCTGGGCACGCAGGCCGTGGAGAGAAAGAAGACGGGGCAGAGGCGGGAGTGGGCCGCAGGTGGGCAGGAGAGGCCCCTCCGCTGTGCGTAGATCTGAGAGGCACCAGAGGAGGGGAGAGGGGGTGAGCGGGAGGGACAGGCCAGGTGCTGGGTGGACGGGACAGCCAGCTGGAGGCCCTGAGGAGGGGGAGGACGGGCTGGCTGCGGAAGATTGGGGTCATTGCTCGAGTGAAGTGCCAAGCTCCTGGTGACTTCTGTGCAGAGAAGTGACCTGAGCTGACATCTGGACCTCAGCAAATAAACCAAGGGACAATGGCCGCAGGACAACAGCTGCTGAGATGATCCAGAAAAGGCGGACAGCGCAGTGGTCCAGAGGGATCAACCCTGGTGGAGGGTGGGGGGAGGAAAGGCCGGGGCTCGGTGGGGGGTAGAAGTGGATTGGGGTGGGAGGGGTGGCCCTGCAGGAGCACGTCAGCGTGACACATGAACATCCAGTGGGAGGTGGGGCGGGCCAGGGCGTCGGCCCAGCCGTCAGCTTAAATAGGTTGAAAGCCCTGAGTCTGAGAGGTCGCTGGCGGGGCTGGGGGTGTGCAGATGGAGAAGTGGTCCAGGAAGGGAGTCTGGGACTCCGATATTTGAAAGTCAAGACGACGGGGTGGAATCAGATGAGAAGGGGTGGCCAGCAAGCAGGAGGCCGAGGCGCACTCAGCCGTGAGGTGCGCTGTGGACGATGAGGACGAAAGGCGGAACCTTGAGCTGGTGGGCTTTACTCTGAGGACATGGAGTGCTGCCCAGGCCCACCTGTTGAGGTCATCCCGGCCACAGTGTGGAGAATGGAAGGAAGGAACCAGGTGGAGGAGGCTGAGGTAGGTCCTGGGAGGGAAGATGGAGGCTCAGTCCTGGCAGCAAGGAGGGAGGCCCTGCTGGGGGAGGAGGTGAGCGAGGATCCGGGGAGTCTGGAAGGATGGAGTCGCCCCGGCAGAGGAGCAGGCTGTGGGTGAAGCAGCGGGCGGGGTTCACCTTTCCACTCATGACGTTGGAGACATTTACTTGACAGCCACGTGGAGGTGAGGACTATCAAGGGGGAAATTCTGGAGAAGGGACAGTTCGGGGATAATTTGGTAGACACAGCGCAGAGGGAGCTTCAGGCCGTGGTCCTGGGGAGCTGGCCCTGCCCCGGGAAAGGAGGAGCAGAGGGGTGGGGAAGGCTGGAGAGGAGGTGTCCTGGAGAAGGGGGTTCCCAGGGCTGGCTGAGGAATGGCAGAGGGGACACGGGGACAGTGATGACTGGGGGCAAGGACCTGGGTCTTCAGACCTGCTTTCCTGAATCCTCACTGCGAGCTGCCTTGATTCCACCCCCTCGCCTGTCCTTCGCTCTGCCCCACTCGCTGATCCCAGCAGCTCGGGGTTCCCTTGACCCACTCACCCTCACACAGCGGAGACCATGACTGGGACTCAGCCCTCGGAGTCACCACAGGAGGAAGAATCAGGGTCCCTCCAGGCCCTGTGCTACCCCTTTAATTTAGTTTGATTCTAATTCTTTAGAGACCAGCAATTTTCCAAGGTCAGGGGGCCGCTCCGTCGATGGAGGACAGGAGGAGCAGGGTGAGGGTGCGCACCTGGCCCAAGCACGGGCTCCAGTGGGCCTCCTCGAAGCAGAGGGATGGGCCACCAGCAGGGAGACCCGGGACCCCCCTTCCCATATGCAGAGCAAAAAGGACCAGGGTGGCTTTGAAGCGACTGAGATTGCTGTCTCCAGGGTCCAACATGGCCCCTTCCAAAGGCTGAGGGACCACTCCAGCAGGGTGTGGAGATCTGCCTGAGCCAGTGGTTGGCTGTGTCCCTAGGATCAGAGCAGGTGGCTGCTGGAAAACCAGGCTGAGGTGAGGATCTAACATACCGGGAATCTCTCTGTGGGTACTGCCACGGTGGCTGTGGATTTGCCATCGAGTGGTCCATGCTCAAGGACTCTCAGGTTGTGCAGCGAGTCTCAGTGCAGCCACGGCCTCTGTGAACGTCGGGCCTCCTCTGCCTCTGTGGGTGGATTGGCCTCCGTGGGTGGATCGGCCTCCGTGGGTGGTGTCATCCTCCATGGGTGGCATCGGCCTCTGTGGGTGGCGTTGGCCTCTGTGGGTGGATTGGCCTCCGTGGGTGGCGTTGGCCTCTGTGGGTGTATTGGCCTCCGTGGGTGGATCGGCCTCCGTGGGTGGATCGGCCTCCGTAGGTGGATCAGCCTCTGTGGGTGGAGTTGGCCTCTGTGGGTGGATTGGCCTCCGTGGGTGGCACTGGCCTCTGTGGGTGGCATTGGCATCCGTGGGTGGAGTTGGCCTCTGTGGGTGGAGTTGGCCTCTGTGGGTGGATTGGCCTCCGTGGGTGGCATTGGCCTCTGTGGGTGGATTGGCCTCCATGGGTGGAGTTGGCCTCTGTGGGTGGTGTCGGCCTCTCCTCGCTCTGCAGGGCTACGGATGTCTCAGGTGTCAGCTCCTGAAGGCGTTCCTGGGTGCAGGTCTGTGGGCCAGCCTGTGTGCACACGACACCATGCTCCAGCTCCAGGTGACTGCACCCCACATGAGTTCCTGACCACAGGTAGTCAAGGTCCTGTCCATCCAGAGGCCCGTGAGTGACCGTGGCAGTTGTGACCCCCTCTCAGCAGCGGCTGGTCCAGCCGGGGGCCCGCGGGGCTTCCTTCCCTGCCTCCTGTCTCTCCGGGAGCCAGAGGCTCCTGCCGCTCATAGCAGCTCCCTGGGAACTGCTCACTTTAAAACTAGCAGCAACATGGCCTCACCCCTGCCCAAGGGTGGGGGTGCTATGCCATCAAGGCTCCTGCTACACCGGAAGCTTCTGGTCACTGTCCCCTCAAGGTTCCTTGTCCTGAGGAAGTGGCTGCAAGCTGACAGACTCGGGGCACGGGCTCCTCCGCTCAGGGGGCTCGCCTGGCCTGGTTCTCTTGGCCAGGTCTAGGCCTCAGCCCCCAGGGTCAAATGAGTGAGTTCCTCGAACTCAGAAGACTGCAGTGATTTGTCCGAGGCTTGGGGGTCACCCCACTGTGGTGTCCCCAGAAGAACCCTGGGGTGGGAGCTGGGTATTGCTCCTCTGAGGGGAAAATCTTATTTTGCATTAAAAGCTAAATGAGGTCTCTCGCCTCTGATCCTGGACCTGATGGTTAACTTCCAGTGCAGCAGGGGCCTCGGGCAGGTAGTTAGCCTCTCTGAGTGGAGACGGGTCACCCTACCCACAGGTGGCTGACAGGGTTCAGCACGGCCCTGCGGGAAGTGCTGAGTGTAGAGCCAGGTGCAGGCGACAGCTATGAAATGCCAGCCATGGCCTGCAAAGCCACGGGGGGCCCAAGGGGTGGGCACCAGCAGAGGAGGCCCCATGGTCAACCTTGTCCTCCAGGGCAGCCTCGTGGGCCCTCGTTTTCCACGGAGTCCCTTGTCCTCTGCGGGCTGAGGGGTGGGTGAGCTGGTGGCCTTCCCTGTAGGACAGAGGGCCACTTTACGAGCAGGCCAGGGACCTCGAGATGCCACGGGCTGGTTGTGGGCTCTCCTCTCCCCGGGTAGGAGGCTTCAGAGGGTCGGGCTACCTGGGCTCTCCATGTGGGAGTGCCCTATAGATGCCAGCCTGTGGCCTTCCCAGGACAGGTTCATCCTTCCTCTCAGCAGATCAGCTCACCTGGTGGCTCACTGCGGGCAAAACCCCTGGGCCCAGGGGGCAGCTCCTCCTGGCCTGACATTGCCATGACCTCGGAGAAACTGTTACAGGCGGGGACTTGACGGATGCAGGTGACTGCCTCTGAGAGCTGGGAGGAGGGATCCGACAGGAGCGTTCCTGGGACAGGCCCTGCCCTCCAGGTGTTCAAGTGGTGGGAGAGGAGCAGGGCAGGGAGGTGGCAATGGCAGGCCTGGGCCCTGCCACCCGTGAGCACGAGACTTAGGGCTTCAGCTTCTCCAATTCCAAACCAGAAGATGGCCACAGAGAGTCCCCGGCTCGGAGGCTGGCTGAGGGGTGCTGCAGAGGCTGTGTGTTCAGGAGGCCGTCAGCTGTCCAGAAGCCAGTGGCTCACCTGCCTGGACACCTGGTTGAAGGTGGGAGCTGCCTGTGGGCCATGGTGCACCAGGAGACAGAAGCCAGGCAGAGGGGCTTCCCAGGACCACCTCCTGCCCTTCAGCACCCACACCCTGGCTCCCCTGATGCTCCCACGGGGCACCGCAGGACACACAGGGATGTGATGTCAGCAGACGCTGCCCAGAGAGCTGCCCAAATGGCCTGTGCCCCTCACTGCCTTGATGGGTGCAGCTGCTGAAGCTGCTCAGAGAAGGTTCAGGGACTCCACTCTCATCTGATGACATTCTGAGCAGCTGTGCTGAGCTAGACATGCTCAGTCCCTGTTCTAAGGGTCTCTGGCCCCTCATTCCCAGGCCTAGGTCAGACTCTGATTTCTGATTTCTCTGAGCAACCTGCAGCCACCCATGGTTTACGTGGGAGCCTAGAAGGGCCAGAAGACCACTGATGGCCTCCTGAGGGCAGGCAGGAAGGACAGACAGTTCCAGGTGTTGCCCAAGACTGCTGAGCCCTGTGGCCTGGATGCCAGGCCTGCTTCTGACCTTCCTCCCATGGGATCGCTGACCCACTCTGTTCACATCAGCACCTGTCAAAAACTCCTGGGTCCTCTGGGCACAAAACCCAGGCCTCACTGGCGGCCAGAGAAGCGGCCTGAGCGCAGTGGTATCGAGGCAAGAGGGGCTATGACCTGAGATGGCCTTGGCTCTGCCTTCCTGGAGTCTGTCCTTGGGCCCCTCACCCCTGCAGGGGCCTCACTGCCCAATCCTCACCCGGGGTTTGACTCCTGTCTCAGGCTCCTGCATAAAACCAAGTCCTGCCTCACAGAGCTCGGGACAGGGGTGTGGCGGGGACTCAGACCCTCCACTGCAGTGGACGAGTCACAGGCCTCAGCACAAGTCAGAGACAGATTTTATTTTTAAAACCAGAGGCCACCTTGCAGCCATCTCCCACCACCCACCCACACCCTGCAGCTGGGCGGGGAAGCAAGGCTGGCACAGGGAAGTGGGCCTCAAGCTCACGGCCATAGGCTGGCTGGGATGCGGTGCCTCCTCCCACCCCACAGCAGAGACTTTAGGCTCCAGGGTAAGCAGGAAGCAGCCCCACAGAGCAGTCCCTACTAGCCTCTCTGTGCATGGCAGTTTGTACCCACAGCCCCCCCAAGATAGGCCCCTGCCCCTGGACCCCAGCTGCTGCCAAAGGCTCTGCCTCTGATGGATGGCATCTGTGTCCTTTCCCAGCAGCAGAGTCCCCGAGTCAGCTTCCCTAGCAAACCTGCAGCTGACAGGTGCCTCGAGGTAATTAGGTAGGAGTGCACTATTGAAACCCTGTGCATGGGATCGAGCAGCAATGTCACCAAAATCCATTTCAGAAGAGTTTGCCCAGCCAGTCTGTCTCCAGTGAATCAAATGGAGTTTAGCAACCATATAATAACTATCTCACCATGTGAAAAAGCCTGCCCAGCTGGGCTGGGGGCACTTGGTTGAAAGTGCCACCAGAGCCCAGGAGACAGCCAGTTGGGGACCGAGATACAGAACTGACAAAGCCTTGGAACTTCCATGCTCTCAGCAGGTGCCCTTGTCTAGCAGCAGTGTCTGCACAGGTAACTCAGAAATAAAGTTGGCAGAAATGCAAGGATGTCTTTTGAGAAAACTAAGTAACTCCACTGCTAGGGTGTCAGGGGCGGCCTGGGACTCGTGAAGACATGAGGCACACAACCTCCTCAGCTCGTCAGAGTCTGGACCTGGGGCGCCTCTGCTGCTGGATGCCCCGAGCATCTCTGTGCCCCTGGGCCTCTACAGACTCCTCCTGCCACACCCAAGGACCTTGGGATGACCCTTCCCATCTGTGGGTCCTGAGCAGTCTGGAGAGTGGAGGAGAGCTTCACTCACCCAGGGTAGGAGCAGCCCCAGGAGCCCCGCAGCTGCAGGAGCAGCGGCTCTGCCATTAGGGGGCACCCTCGTTCCTTGCAGTTTGCCCTCTGTCCTGTCTGGCTTGGTCTCCCACCGCAGTTCCAGGCTCTGGGCAAGGAGTTCGAATTCACCATCACAGTGGCAGAGTCCCCGGGTTCCCAGCTATGTACAGAATGATACTCCCAACTGTCCCCAGCTGTG
This sequence comes from Spermophilus citellus, assembly GCF_964194105.1. Classification (NCBI taxonomy): domain Eukaryota; kingdom Metazoa; phylum Chordata; class Mammalia; order Rodentia; family Sciuridae; genus Spermophilus; species Spermophilus citellus. The sequence continues at coordinate 134,762,752 of NC_138191.1, forward strand.
TAGAAGCTGTCCCCAGCTGGCACCTGTTTCTCATTCAACGCTGAGCTACGCTTGCTCTGCCTCCAGGACATGGGGTCTGTGTCGACCTCGAATTCATGGGAGCCTCCTATCCACCCAGTGTGGTGCGTCCCCATTTATAGATGAGGAAACCGAGGCCTGGCAGAAATAACTCCACGTTCAAAGCTTGTTGTGAGACGCCAGCCTTTGGGGCTGGCTTTGCGGACCTCTGGCCATTTCAGAAGAGGGTGTGTGCCAATGCAGGAGCTTCAGAGAGGAGAGGCCTTCTGGGGGCCTAGCAGGTGAGGAAGCAGGGGGACCCAGAACTCCTCAGCCCCAGAGACCAGCCTCCAGCTGTCATCTTCCCTGCCATGAGGACCGGGGACATGAGATGTAAAGCTTAACGCCTCCCCTCCTCGCGGTCTTTTCACTTCAGCTCAACTGTAAAGTAATAGATAACTTACTGTGACACTAAAAGGACCTTTATTTTATGCTGATCATTAATAGGGAGGCTTCACCCTCCAGATTAGTTCTATGAGAGATCTGAAATTGCTTATATCAATTTCCTTGTTCTGCAGAGACTTTCTCAAAATGCCTTATAAATTGTTTTCCAGCTGCCCCAGGGGAATGGAGGCTGGCTCTCCCCTGTAGGAAGGGCCCCAACACTTGGCTTCCTTCAGGGGACTTCAGCAAGACCCCCGAGGAGCCAAGGAGAGGGGTGTGACATTGAGCCTGCAGCCCAAGCTGTGAAGGGATGCCTGGAAATCCTGCATCGACGCCATCCCCTATCAGGTGATGTGGAGCAGCAAGCCCCGTACCCCAGGCTGTACCTTCAGCTGTGTGCTGACAAAGGCCACCTTACAGGGAGGCCTGTGAGAAGGGAAGTCTCTGCCTTGGGCCTCACCATCTTCTCTGGGACACCCCATGGTCACCAATGCCAAGGGACATCAAAAGCCAGTGTCTAGGTCATGTAGCATCATACAAAATGGGGTAAGAGGTGTGTGTGGGCAGGCCCAGTGGGAGGGTGAGATCCCGTAGGAAAAGCCAGGGGGAAGGATGGGTCTCGGGGTGGGGTGTGGAGAAGGGCCCAGGTACGGCCTACCCACGGGTCATGGGCCACAGCTGGACATGGTGCAGGTGGGAGCGGGGAGCAGGAAGAGTCAAGCAGAAGACAAAACTGTGACTTCAGACAAGGCAACAAATGAGGCAAAAAAGGTACTTCTTGATGTTCAAAAGTGGGTTCCCAAGGAATTAAATGAGGGGATAGATTTCTTTGTAAAATCCCAGTAATTTTCAGAAAGCAGAAGTTAAAGAAAACACAAGGAAAAATAAAAACATACTAATAACAGGAGACTTTAAACCACTCTGTCAATCCATGATAGATAAACAAAAAATGTAAGGATAAAGAAGAACTAACAAGATAAGTTCTAACTAGTGAACAGAAAAATCACAAATGCACTTACTTTCTGACCAGCAAGCCCACGGCTGGACTCTACCCCACAGATGTACCTGCACCAGTACAAAGTGCTGGATGCACAGAACTCCTCCCCAGAGTAGTATTTGTCATAGGAAAATATTAGAAGCAACAATAAATCACGAGTCATCCACACAATGGAACATCATGTAGTATTAGAATAAACTAGAGGAGATGAAGGGACATTCTCTCTAACTGTGGAAAACATTTTCTGGGATAGATCATTAACGACAAAAGAAAATTTGTTAAGTCTGAATGAATGGGCACCAAGTGCAAGAAAGGGGTCAGTAGAACAGAGATTTGTATTTGCACAAAGAAACATTTGAATAATACAAAAGAAATCAATACAGGGCTCCATGCATTCTTCTTCTTATTAGAATGTCATTTTGAGTTTTAAACTTGAGCTTTAAATTTAAGTTTTAAACCACATGAGTATATTAACCTGGTGGGCAGGACAATGGCCATCCAACAATGACTATGACCTAGTCTTTGGAATCCATGAATACGTCACCTTTCATGGCAGAAGGGACTGCAGTTGTAACGGAGCTGGCATCTGGAGATGGGAGGTTGCCTGGGTATCCAGGGCCCACTGTGAGGACGTGCCCTGCTGTAAGAGGCCACCCTTTGGCTGTTCTCAGAGGGACCCCAGGCTGCTGGCTTTGAAGGTGGAGGGAGAGGCCGAGGGCCACAGGATGCAGTGGCCTCTACAGGTTGGAAAAGGGAAGGAAACGGATCCTGCCCTGTCCCCCAGAAGAAGCCAGCCCTGCGACACCTTGATTTTAACCCGGTGAGACCCACGTGGAACTTCTGACTCCCAGAACTGAGAGATGATAGATCTTTATCATTTTAAGCCACTGAGTTCTTAGTAATTTTTTACAGGAAACACAGAAGACTGGTATGAAAACTTTTAAAAAATTGCATTGAAAGCTTGCCCCACTGGTCCAATATGGACTTTGCTGATGGCAAGAGAGCCCAGAATCCAGGCTGAGCATGCACACAAGGACCAGGTCAAGAGTGAGGGTCCCATGCTGGAGCCGGGAGCTGCCCTGAGTGGGAGTTCACAGTCCTTGACACTGTCCTGTCCTTAAAGCACAGGACCTCTTGGTAAGAGGGCCAGGTGAACCAAGGCTGTGAACCTGATGACTTCCGTCCCTGGCAGCCTGTGACCTTGGGCAGCCGCCCTGGCTTGGAGGCCAGCTCTCCTTGGCTAACATGAGGGGCTGGCCAGAGGACTCAAGTGAGAAAGCTTTGGGGTCACAACCCAGAGGTCAAACCCAATCGGGTGACCTCTTGACTTCAGGGTCCTCGCCTGTGAAAGGTGAGTAACTCTCTACCTGTCTGTAAATAGCGTCCTTCCCTAGTCCCTCTGCATTGCTCTGGGCAGCAGAGACCTTGGAGAAGTTTCCCCTCTGCCCATTCTCTCACTTAGAAGATGAAGAACCTTAGTGCACCCCCTAGGGGACTGTGGTGAGGAGTGGGGAGAACTTCCGCAGGGTGGGACACGGGTCTCTGTCTCTCGCTAACTTCTTCCTGTGGAAAATCAGCAGGCGGGATGATTGTCCTAGTTGGCAGTGCTGACCTACAGCCATGTCCTTGACCTTGAAGGGCATACCACCCAGAATTCATGGGTTTGCACTTTTTTTTCTTACCCCAGCCTTGCATTGTCCCCCTGAGGTCCCCCAGCACCTGGTCAGCTCCTATGCAGCCTTGAAGACCTAGGTCACCTCCTCCAGGAAGCCTCCGTGGCTCTCTCCTGGCTCACACTGCACCACACACTCCTGGGGAGACCTTCCTTGCTGGACTTAGCCACTCAGTGCCATTTTTTATCTTGGGGTCTGCCTCCCTCAGCAGGCTGTGAGCTCCTCGGGGGTTCAAATGATTGCCATTCACCTCAGTGGCAGAGCCGCGCACCGGCAGTCATTCATTCATTTGTTGGCCAGTTACTCTCCAAGCACTCACTCTGTGCTGGGGCTAATTTGTGAATGAAAGAAGAACGAACAGGGGCGGATGCCAGTTCTGGCAAACGCTTTGACCTTCCCTCCCGGCAGGGTCTGGGCAGGGAGGCTTCTGGGAGCAGGACCACTCTGGAGGTTCACGGGATGTGTTCTGACTTGACTTCCCTTCCGGGTTTGAGAATGGTGCCTGTTCCCAGCTCTCCACCAGTTCTGCTCACCGCCTCTCCTTACCAAAGCCCCTGCTGGCCTCACCTGCTATGTTCACTGTCAACCAGACAGAAGCCCCCCGACCTCTACAAACCCAGAGCTGGAAGGGGAGGCCAAGCTCAAGAACCCAGAAGACCAGGCCTCACCCAGTGTTGTCTAAGCCCCCACCAGGGCATCAGGTGGGCCCTGGGGCCCCTGCAGGAAGGAGCTGGAGTCCTTCCTCATGCCTGCAGTTTGGGGGATGGGCAGACAACCACCCCCTGTAAGGACAGAGAGCTGCCTTCCCTGCCCAGGGAGACTGACAGATGCCAGATGGCTGTGCAAGCAGGCAGGGGAGGAGGGAAGGCTAGAGCTGGTCTCCCAGGCAGGCAGGGGAGAAGGAGAGGGGAGAAGGTGCCCTGGGGCTGGTGGCAGGAAAAACAAGGGAAGCCTGGGGTCTGCCCAGGCTCCTGAGGGTGGTGTGGGCAAAGCAGCTGCAGCCTGGCCCCTTCGCCCACCACCTGCAACCGCTCCCCTAACAGGCAAATGACAGTAGCCCTGCAATAGGACAAAAAGCAGCCACTGGTCTCCACGCACCAAGCTATTCCAGGCAGAGCACTGCAGCCCTGGCTGCCTTAGTCACCGTCTTCAGAGGTCCTGGGAGGGGAGAGAACAGGAGGTCCCATCCTGCACCCTTCTTCTAGGGAGAGGAGAACCACAGCAAGAGGCTGGTGACTCTGCCAAGGTGACTCATTGCCATCAGGGACATCGCGGGGACCATAGCCCAGTAACCCAGTTCCCAGACCTCACTTCTGCAGCCAAGGACACAGCCTGGGGTGGGGGTGGAGGAGGGAGCTGGTGCCAAGAGACCTGAGCTCAGGTCAATAACAACAACTGCAAAAATCAATTGCATTTCTATATAACAGCAACATACAATTGGAAATTGGAAAAAGCTGTATCATTTACAATAGCAACAAAAATACATCTAACAAAATGCGTGTGAGATCTGTGTGCTGAAAACTACAAAGCATGAGGAAAGAAATCAAAGACCTAAATAAATTGAGACACATGGCACATCAACAAATCAGAAGGTGTGGTACTGATGGGATGTCACCCGCCCCGAACTGGCCTGCAGACCCAATTGCTGTTCCAAACAGAGCACATCAGGACTTTCTTGGCTCTTGTAGAAATCAACTAACTCATTGCAAAATTAATATGGAAAGGGGCTGGAGTGGAGCTCAGTGGCAGAGCCTGACCGAGCATGTGCAAGGCCCTGGTTACATCCCCAGCACATGGAGGGGCTTGGGGGGAACTGTATGGAAAGGCAACAAAGGTAGTGTTGCAAAACAATTTTGAGAAAGAACAAAGTTGGAAGCCTCACACCCACTGATTTCAAGACTTAACTCCAAAGCTGTAGCCGTTGGCACATGTGGGGTTGGCAAAGGGTGGGTATCAGCAAGAGGGAATCTTCTGACTTTAGAATAGATAATCGATTGGCTTCAGCAAAAGTGCAGAGCCAGTTGGTGGAAAACTGAGACGTCCATGTGTGGAGAGAACCCTCAGTCTATACCTCACATCACATGCAGATGTCAATGCAAAATAGATCACAGGGACAATGTAACGTTTAAAACTGCATAATCAGAATAAAAGCACGGGAGCTCTTTGTGATCCTGAGTTAGGCAAAGATTGATCAGCTTCGTATGATACCAAAAGCACAATCGTAAAAAAGAATATATTGATCAATTTGACATCATCAAAATTAAGAACATGGAGCCTTTGAAAAACACACTTAAGACAATAAAAATGGGAGTCAAGTGAGCAGTGACAGACTTGGCGAGAAGACATGCAACTGTCACACACTAAGACGAACCTTTCCCTGGAAAACACAAGTCAATAACAAAAAAACAACCCAAGAAAATCAGGTCTAGAGTTAGACACCCCTCCCTCAAGTAGAGATGCAGAAGCTACTAGAGACAGCATTTGTCCTTAGGGAAATGCGAATGAAAACCTCAGTGAAATACTCCTGTGTGCCTATTACCGTAGCATTAAAAAAACAGCAATACTGATTCCTGCAAGGGTGTGGGCAAGGAGAACTCAGTGGCTGGAGGTGTGAAACGGGACAGGCCCTTTGGAACAACTTACTTACCATGGGACCTGGCAATTTCTCTCCTAGGTGTTTCCCCAAGAGATAAAAGCAAATGATCACACAAACGTTTATCATCCTTCACGTGTGAAAGCCCTGAGCTGGAAATAGCCAAATGTCCTTCAATAGGTGAGGGGCTAAGCAGACTGCATCAGGCCCATGAATGCAATGTCATTTACCAGGAAAGGGAGCAACGGACACTGCACAGATAAATCCCAAATGCCTCGGAACTGAGGACATAGCAGCAATGGGCATGACTTGCCAAGCCACGCTCCCTGGGAGAAGCCAGACCAAAGGCTATGCTCTGAGTCCATCTGCACAGCCATGGGGCTGGAGAGGGGAGGGGCATGGGAGGGCGCTGCTAATCACAGTGTTGGGAATTTTCAAACTAACTGAGGCTATGATGTCATGACCCAGTGTTGAGAGCCACAGCCGTAGTGGGCCCCAGCAAACTTCCAGCTGATTGGCTCACAGCGGCCCCAGCAAACTTCAAGCTGATTGGCTCACAGCGGCCCCAGCAAACTTCCAGCTGATTGGCTCCTCTGCGTGATGCTTATTGGGATGTTTCCGGCCCTTTCAGACCACGGAGCTGCTCACTGGGGGACTCTTTTGGCTCCGCCCATGCGACCCAGCCAATCGGCCTCAAGAGTGGGAGGAGTGGGGGTTGAGAGGCTTGTGGGAAGCGGGTGGTGGCAGTTGGGCTCTGAGGGAATTCCTGAAGAGCTTGTGGGGTGCGGCACGTGTGTAGTTCTAAAAATAAAGTTCGTTTTTGCTTGACAAGTGGCTCCTGAATTGTGCCCAGCCAGACTGCTGCAACCAGCCACCCAGGTGGGAGTTTTTACCAAGTAAACAATAAGTATTCCTCCAGAGCTGCTGGGGGCCAAGGCCTCCCAGCCTCATGACCTGGCCACGCGGCCTAGTCCCTCTGCAAGGTAGTTTCCTGCCCTGTAAGAAGGGGATGGCAGTAACTCTCCAGGCTCTGAGGGGTCAACTGAGGTTCAGCGCCTACCCTGTGGCAAGGTCCCGGGGGCGGAGCCTGCACACAGACTCTGACAGCGGACCCCAGCCCAGGGAGCCAGCAGGAGGCGCCACCCCCTCCTCAATGGAGGTGAGAGGCCTCTCTCCCAAGGAAGCACTGAAAGGACCATCTGCAGAGAAACGGCCAGACAGGCCAGGCCCACATGCTGGGCTGGGCAGGGAGGTCCAGCAGGCAGCACCAGGGGGCTTGGTGGCAGGGCTGGCAGAGCCCTCAAGGGCAGCACTTGACCCCCAGGCTGCAGGCCTCTGGCCTCCTGGGGACGTGCCTCTCTAGAGGAGCGGGTCTGTCTGCACACCTCCCGCTCTCTTCCTGGCTGCCCACCAGAGGGCGGCCCCTGGCAGGATCTTGTCAGATTGGGTGTCTGAACACAGCCCGTCTGACCCTGCCACTGATTGCTTCCCCATTTCGTGAGGAGGAAACTGAGGCCTCAAGAGGAGACTCTGGCCGGGGATGAGCCTGGCCATTCTCTCGTTCTAGCCCTTGCAGCAAGTCCTGTGGACTGTGTGTGGGGGGGGGGGCAGGCCAGGGAGGCCATCCATCACACAGGTCCAGACGGAGCTCCCCAGGGAAACTGGTCTGGAGCCCAGATCCAGGGTGCCCATCTGCAATGAGCCTGGGACAGCAGGCCCCTGAGCTGGGCCAGATGCTTGGAAGAAGGGGCACTTGCAGCGGGTTGTCATCCTCTGGCTCTGACCCTGAGGCCTGGCCTCCCACTGCTTGAGAGCTGGAAGTCTGGAAGCTGCCAGAGGCTCAGGTGGCAACAGAGTCCCTCCAGGGTCTTCTGAGTGCATGTGAGGCTGTGGCTGGACAGGAGTGGGCAGGGCCAGCCTGCAGCGTCCCCCGAGCTCTTGGCTCTGCTGCGGCCCTTGGCTCCTGCACCCAGAGCCACCCCACAGGTGAGGATGAGTCACTGATTCGTGACTGCAGCCCAGGCAACAGACAGGCTGCAGGAGCTGTTCACGCAGCACTTAGACCGTCACTGGTGACCAACAGAGGCCCCCTGCTAAACTAGGGGCCTGGACCTGGACAGAAAACCTCCCTCCAGCCCTTGTCCCCAACTGCAGCCTCCAATGATCCTGCTGGACCCCCCCAGTCTGTGCTGGCCATCTTGTCTTCTCCAAAGCTTGGGGGACTCCAAGGTTCTCCCTCCTTAGTCCCTTCCGCCCTTCCAGGGCTGTACCCTGCCCCTGCAGGGACCCTGTGCTCACTATCCTCTCCCATCTAGACCACTAAGGGGTCACCTTTCAGAACAACCAGCCCTTCCACCCTGGCGTGCAGCCCCCAGCGTGGCAAGTGAGGTGAACCACCCACCCACAGGTGACCCGCGTGCCTCACAGGAGCCTGGCTCAGCCTTGTGGCCGCCGACATTTGTTTCTAAGGGACTGGGCAAGGTCAAATCTGCAGAGCAGGGTCCACCTGGGCCAGATTGCTGGGGTAGAGCCACACACCTGCCCTCCTGCTAGGCCCAGGCCAGGAGCCATCTGTGTGGCCAACTCTCCAGATGAGTCAGGGACAGGGCTATTCACTAGCAGCACTAAAAGGCACACTGGCAACTGCACAAGCATTTCCAGGACACCCGAGGCCTGCAGTGCCCAGAGGCTGGAGCCCGGGTGGACAGGGCAGGGTGCGGGGAGGAGGCTCCAGCACAGCCCAGGGCAGGGAGTGCAAGGGAGGGAGCGGGGGCACCTGGCTAGAGGAGGGATGGCTCTGGGTGAGTGCTGGAAGGTCATCTGCAGTGGACTTGCTCTGTCTGCTCCAGACCAATCAGAGTCAGAGTTGGGCAGCATGGCCAGCCTCCCTCGGCCTCCTTCAGCCTCCCTCACTGCCCCCCGCCCCCATGCAGCCCGCGGGGGGGGGGGGGGGGGCTGTGGGGCTCTGTGAATGGCATGGATGGGTGGGTGCTACCCCAGGGCAAGGTGTGTCTTGGCCCCATCCAGTTCAGTCTGGCAGGGAGACCAGCCAGGTGGGAGAGCAGCAGCCTGACAGAGGGCTCCGGGGCCTGAGGCCCTCTCTGCTCAGTCCTGGCTCTGTGCTGGCCTACGGACAGGCCTCTCTGGGTAAGCACTGGGAGCTGGCACTGGGGAGAGAGACAGCAGCTCCATCTGACTCTCAGTCCTAACAGGGTAAGAGCCCGGGGGGAGTCAGTGGGGTAGAAGTTCTCCGGCTATTCTGCCAGGCTCTTGGCGGGGTCCCCCAGAGTTTTCTCTGTGCCTCCCAAGGCCAGGACATTCACCAGGACCCCGAGAGCAGGGCTCCTTGCTGGCCATCTCCCCTCTAGCTTCCTGACAGCAGGCCTCCCTGATACAGCCTCTGGGAAATGAGGGGCGCTACCCATGGTGCTCATGGTCACCAGGAAGCAGCGAGGAATGAGTTAGATCCGGTCTCTCGGGCACCAGCCAGGCACACCTGGAGGCAGGTGCATGGATGGAGACATTCCTTTTGTCTGGCTCAGTGGGGACAGAGGCATCCTCCATGCCTCTGCCGGCAGCACAGTGGCCCAGCCTGGGCCCTGGGAGCAACACCGAGGAGTGGGCACATGGGCGGTCCTGCTACGTAGGCTCACGGCGACCTGACGCAAGAGGCAGGGCGCGTTACTACAGCTCAGCGATTCTTATGCGTCATTGCACTTAAACTTTACAATGACTCCATGGAAAAGGGACTACTGTCCCCATTTTCAGATGGAAAAACTAAAAAAGATCCTTAGAGTGGCAATTTGCTCAAGGCTAGTGGAGGGACTTGAGCCGGAGCCCCTCCAAGATCAGTAAGTCACAGAGAGGGACAGGCCCATCTCCCCGCCTGGCCTGGCCGTGGATGCGGGAGGCCACGTGGGAGGGGAGATGGGTGTGTTCCTGGAAGGCCTCCCCAGGACCTGGCTCCAACAACAGGAAGGACTTCCAGGGCATTAGCTGCAAAAGAGCCCAGTGAGGGGCTGGAGGGGCGACGCAAGCAGAGACCAGTCATGTCACGGGCGCGTGGCAAGAAGACAGATCCCCCTGGAAATTCCTTCTGACCAGACTCTGCCAGCATCAGAGCATTTTTCATCCCAAGATTAAGCACAACTGTTTTCCGTCATAACCCCCTGCCGTCTGTGTCCAGTCCCCACCATCAGTTTTACACCATGCACATTTAGACATCTCTTTCTCAGTTTTCCCTGTCTGCGATCTGTCCAGTGGAAGCTCGTCTGCCTCCAGCTGAAGAAGAGGAGACGCGGATGCTCAGGAAGTCGGCAGGAAGGGGACCTGGGCTGGACGTGGCAGGGACAGGGCTGGGCAGCTGGGACTCGCTGCTGGCCGGGGAGCTGCAGTCATGGAGCGCAGAGACTCCACCGCCTGGCCTGGGCAGAAATGGCAACAGCTGGCAGAGGAGACCTGGACTGGGCCTGGATGGGGAGGGCCAGGAGACACTAGGGTGGGCACCCGTGAGCCACGACGTGGAGCGGGAGAAGCCAGGTGCTCGAGGGGAGTGTGGAGGCCGGGAGGAAAGACTCTGGGCCTGCTGGGGGCGGGGCCAGCATCCACAGGCCCAGGGGCCCAGCCTGCTGACTCCGGCCTGTGAAAGGGAAGCCTCCGTGGATGGAAGTCTTGAGAATGGACAAACCCACACAGGGCCAGGGGCCCAGAGAGCCCAGGAAGAGAAGAGGCCAAGGGGGCATCCTGGAAGGCCGACCTTCAGGAGAGCCAGGGAAGAGAATTCCGACTAAACGGTCAGCAAGGTCACAGGAACCCGAGATGCACCATCATGGAAACCCTGGCAACACAAGACTCCCGGGCCCCGGGGAGGGTGTGTGGGGCGGTGCAGGTGCACCCTCAGGAAGATGTGTCGCAGGGGCGAGGCGCTGCTCGGTTGCAGGGACTTCTCTGTGCGGCTGCAAGGGGTAGGAAGGAGCAAATTACCTGCAAAGTGTCTTTAATGCCTTTGCCCTGTTCAGTGTGACTCTGTGTTGGAGCCTGTTCCCAGGGCAGTGGTGGTCAGAGGCGGGCTTCTGGGAAGCGGCTGCATCCTGAGGGCTCTGGCCTCTTCCGTGGACTTGTCTACTGGTGGGCTCACGACTGAATGAACTGCTGGGACTGCAGGAAGTAGGGCCCAGCGGGAGGGAGAGGCCAACGGGAAGCCTATCTCTTGCCTCCTGCCCCCTCCTAGCGTGGGCTCTCTCTCTCTCTCTCTCTCTCTCTCTCTCTCTCTCTGCTTCCCAGCCCCCATGAGGGACACAGCATCCTCCCACACACTCCTGCCACCGTGACAGGTTGCCTCACTTCTGGCCTAAAGCAATGGGACCAGCCTACTCTGGACTGAAACCTCTGAAACCATGAGCCAAAAATACATCTTTCCTCCTTTAAATTGATTTTCTCAGGTATTTCGTCACCGTGACGGAGAGCTGACTAGCACAATCCCATCGACTTCCTGACTCTGAAGGAGGGACATCACCACTCCTGTTTTACAAAGGAGGTGATGGAGGCTGTGAGACTGAGTTACTTGCTGCAGGTCACTCAGCTGAGCCTCCAGGGACAATTGTCCACTGCCCACTGTCCACTTATCTTCTGAGAAGAAGGGTGGCTCCTCTGAGTGAGAGGGAGTCTTGGAGGTTTTAGGAGGAGAGAGGAGGCCAAGAACACTTCCCAAAAGGAAGGGGTCTTAGGGCTCGAGACCAGGAGATGCAGCACCCAGCAGAGCTCAGCCCCCAGGGCAACTGGAGCCCATGGCGGGCTGGAGCCCCTTGGCCAGGCTGACCCCCCAGCCCCCGCCAGCCTCAGGAGAGTGCTGTAGGAGCTGCAGGCTCCCAGAGGCACCACCCACCTGTGACAAGTTCTCCAGGACATTGCACCCCTCTCCGTGTGGGGTAGATGGGTAGATGGCAGTGGCTGCAGGTGACGTTGGGGGCATGCTGTGACCTCACTCAGGATGGTTTGCTCAGCTCTGCATTTGGAGCCTGTGACTTCAACACAAAGACCTGTCCTTGACACAAATTCCTGGCAAACTGGTCCCTGAGGACAGATAGCTCAGAGGCGTCTTTTCTGACAGCAGGTCATCTTCCTGGGTTGTGGCCACACCCGCCCCCAGGGCTGCACAGTGTCTCCACCTGAGTGGTCACTGTGAAGGTGCGTTTCCCCAGGGGCTGGGCTCAGGGCCTTAACCCCTAGGGAGTGGAGGAACCAGAGGCTGACGGGTGGCCAGCAGGGCGGAGCCAGAGCTGAGCTTTGGGGGGAGAGATGGAGAGGGCAGCCCCAAGGTATCTGGAAACCAGGCCGGCACTCTGGGGAGACGTCTCCAAGAGTCCTGGGCCGACTGGGCCTCAGCCCATTTTGGGTCTGGTATGTGCCATTCTGTCTTGTGTGGCTCCCACTGGCTCTCTTGGGAGGTGTCACGGCCTCTCGGGGCCCTTCCCAGCCTGTCTGGCTCCCCTGAGTGTAAGTACTGGCCTGTGAGCAGTCAATTTAGATGCCCAAACATCCTTGCAGAGATGTTATTCAAACAGCAAAGCTGAGATAAACACATTCAAGTTGAAACGTGGACCGCCCACGGCAATAGTCTACGCAGCTTTATTTGTTCTGGAAATACTGCTTGCTGCTGTCTAGCAAAAGCCAAGTGTCCTGTTAATAGCAAACAGACAAGAGGGGTGGGGGCAGCAGGAGGGGGGTGGGGCATTGCCTCCTCAGGAGTCTCATCTGGGGAACTCACAGCCGGAAAGCAGGGCTGAGCCCGGGCTCTCTCCTCCCTGGCCCAGCTGAATCATCCTGGGGTACAGGGGGAGGCAGAAGCCCTTAGCGGCCCCAGAGGGGGGTCCCGTGTGTTCTTGGAGTCCTCCCACCTTTGCCAACTCAGGGTCCCCACCAGAGGCTGGTCCCCAAAGCTGCAGACCTGCCCCTTGTGATTGACAAACATGCCGTGCACCTGTCGTATGCTGCAGTGATTTACAGAATTTTATGGTCTGTGATTTAGCACACCTAGAGTCAACCATCTCCATTCTAATTAAATTAGCAAAAAATTAAGAATGACAAAATGGCAAAGATGTACTGATTTATCGGATGTGTGCCCTTGCTGCTTAGATGGGCACCAACTTCTTGCAACTTCCAGTGAAGTAAAGGGAAACATTAGGCATTTGGCCTACTTTTTTGTCACAAGATGAGTAGTGGGTTCTGCAAGGCCACTTTGCAACCTCTGGAAGAAGCCATGCTTAGGAGCAGAGCTTTCAGACTGGACCCAGCACCCGCTTCCACTGGGTGGGGGAGAAGCGCCCACACAGAGGCTTCCTGGAAAGGAAGCCCCATTCCTCATCCCTGCTCTCCATCCCAGATTGCCTGGTGTGGGGAGTGGGGTGACGCCCAGCCCAGCCCTGCTTCTGTGGGGAGGGAGGCCTGTGCCTTCCTCTGCAGCCTGACCCTCTGTGCTGCTCCACTGCATTTAAACAGCCCTGTGGTCACCTTTGGCTTCTCTGCTTCCCTATACAGGAAGAATGATGTGCTCTCTTTTCCCCTCTGCACAGCCAGCTCTGAGGGTGGGGGTGTGTGCATGGTGGGAAGTAATAATCCTCTATAATCCTCCTCCTCCTCTCATCCTCTTCCATCTTGTCACCAACATCAATGTCACCATCAGCACCATCACAATCTCTGTCACCATAAACACAATCACCATCTCCATCACCATCATCATTGTCACTATCACCACCACCATCACATCACCATCATCACCATTACCATCACCACCATCACAATACCATCATCACCATTACCATCACCACCACCATATCATCACCACCATCATCATCACCACCATCACAATCTCTATCACCATAAATACCATCACTATCACCACCACCATCACCATCACCACCATCACCATCATCAGCAGCAGCAGCACCACTACCACCATCACCATCATCATCATCATCACCACCATCACCACCAACACCACCACCACCACCATCACCATCACCATCACCGTCCTCAGCAGTCTTACACAGGGCTTACTCTGTGCCATATGTGGTAACTAATTTTAATCTTCTCAACCATTCCATAGTCTTCTCCACAGTCCTACCCTCATTTTACAGACGGGAAGACTGAGGCACATAGAAGCTAGCCTAACTGTTACTGGTTACTGGGCAGACAGACCCAGGACTGTGTCCAGTGTGACTCCCCGTGGCTCCCGAGTGTGTTCTAGATCGCCACACCACACGTGTGCTAGGGAGAAGGTGTAAGTGTGAAGAAGTCTGAGTTTAATGAGGGTGGTGGGCGCCGGGGGCCTTCTGGAACGGGGACATTTGCGACCATCTGGCGAAGCTCTGAGTGGGATGACGATGCAGGAGTCCTGCTGGGACCCACACTCTCCTGCACCGTGTTGTTTCAGCCGGGCCATCTGTGCCATCCACAATAGACACCTCGTCTGTGACCGGGTGGCTGTCTCACTTCTCCTCTTTGGGATGCTAAGCTCCGCGCCTGCACGTGGTCAGCCAGCTCTCCTACTCCACTCCCAGGGCTCCACCCAGGGCTGGGCCCTCAGGGACTGTGCAGGAAACAGACTCTGGCTGAATAAATAAGTGCACTCGTAGCCAAAAGGGAAGGTTTTCCCCAAATTTCTTAGAGTCTCCCTTGGGAAGCTACAGGAATATCTGTCTATCTGTCCGTCTGTCTGTCCATCCATCCCTCTACCCATGAAGACTAATAAATCACTGCAACAAAAAGGAGTGGCCTTGCGGCTTCCTGCCAAGTGTTCTTTCACTCTTCCCACCTGCAGGGCGCATCAACAAGCAGGGCATGCGGGCACCCAGGGCACACCAGAGGCTGCGGGCGTGGGTGTGGGGCTTGAATTCAAGTAGCCATCTTGTGCTATGAGGACAGAGGTGCTGCAGTGTGGGAAGCTGGTCTCTGATGATCCACCATGTCGGCTCTGGATTTTCTAACCAATCTTTTCCAAGGCAGAGGAATCAACCTGCTCTATTTAAGCCATTACTATTGTGTTTTTTTCCTACTTGCAGTTAAATCTATCCTAACTAGTACAGATTGCCTGACTCCAGAGCACCTTTACCTAACCACTTTCTTTAGGAAGTAGATCAGAGATCATCTCTGTCATCCTTGGATCCTAGGATACCATGTGGAAGCTCTCAGCAGGGCGTCTGGCCTGGTGAGTGCTCAATACCCGCTAGTTAGCCGTGTTTCCAGGGTTCTGTGGCTGCCGATACTTGCTAGCATGTACAAACCCCAACAGGGAGCTCAGCAGTTCAGAGTGACCAGTTGGCAGGTGGGCTGGGCAGGATGGCTTCACAGAGTCTGGGGGACGCAGCCCTGGATGCCTGCATGCAGACGTATCGGAGCCCTGCAGACGGAGCCTGAGCCTGGTGCGAGTCTCACTGGGGCGCAACAGCGCTATGCTCCACAGAGGAGCCCTGTGGAAGGGCAGCTGGTGGGGGCGTGAAATCTGATCTGCGGGGGCTGCCTTCTCAAGGGTGCCCATGGAGAGGCCCACACACCAACAGACGGTTGCTTCTGAACTTGCATGAAAACTAACCTAACAGCCTCCCGGGAAACCCTTTCCAAAGAGCCAGATTTGCATATAAATAATAGACATGTCAAAACATATGATGTCTGGATTTGGTATTCACCGGAAGAGTTGAGAATGCACAATTTGTAATAATTTCCTCAAATTCTAGAGACGGTCTCACAGACCCTGTCTCCAGCGCTGGTGTTGGGCAATTAATTAAATTGCTATTATACTTCCCAAAGTGAGGACTGCTGGGTAGGAACTGCCCTTGCACGCCGCTCACTGGTCCTCTCTCTGCTGGCCACAGCCTCCTCAAGTTTTCTCTGCGAGGCACGAGGCAGATGTGCACAGACAGGCTTTTTGGTGCCCTGACATGTGTGGTTTGCAAAATGAAAACACAGGAAGCATTGCCAGCAGGAGGTGAGAGAGGCCATCAAGAGGCCCGAGCTGGCTCCTGGTCAAGCTGCCTGGTCTTCCAGGGCCCCTGCTCCTGAGAGGGTCAGGGGAGCGGCCCAGCAGGCGGGCAGAGCCCAGCAGGAGGAGGGCCGCAGGAGACAGAGTGCTTTGTTTTGTAGGCTCCGGGGCACCAAGGCCAGCAGCCTCTTCTGCCAGCAGTGGAAATACGTGACGTTGGTGTTTTGTCCAGCTCCCGGACTTGAATGACATCACCACAGAAGAAACTTCCGGAAGGGAATGAATCTCTGTAGATGACGATCCCTCACAGTGGATTTCAAATTGTAAGAAAAATGTAACTTGAATGTTAAAGGTGAATTTCAATTAAGGATTCCATCGCATATTTTGCTCCAGACCACGGTACAAAAAGAAAAAAGAAGAAGAAGTATTTCACTGCCAATAGCAAGTCTCCTGCGATATCTCTTTGAAAACCAACTATTTTTGAAAGCCAAGTTAGAAAAACACTCGCGCTCCAGGGTATAAAGAAAGCGGCATTGTGTGTAAAATGTGATGCTGAGGGGGAGAGCTTAGTATACTGACATTATAAAAACTGGGTAGCGGTGGGAAATAATATTTTTACAAAGGTGGTAACATAAATGCCAAGCTTGCAGGCAAATTTATAGACCCCCACCCCCGCAGGGTGGGGGGCCCCTCTGCGGGGAGGCACCAGGTGCTCTGGAGGCCAGGTGAGGCGGGTGCTGCAGGAGTTGCCCAAGTCCCCCCCTCCCCCAGGAGGACCTGCTGGGGACTGGGGAATTATGAGCTTGGGCAAAGGGGGAGGAACGTCCTCAGGATGCCACGCCCTGCCCTGGGCTCCCTCTTCCAAAGCCTACAGAGTCCACAGGCCTTCCCTACACCTCCAAGTTTAAAGTTGACTCTGGCTCTGATTTTTATTTTTTGAATTGAGGTAAAATTCATAGAGCATAAAATTCACCATTTTAAGGTGTACAATTCAGTGGTTTTTAGTATGTCCACAGAGCTCTGCAACCATCACCACTGTCTCATTCTAAACCGTCTCCATCACCCTAAAAGCAAACCTGGGCCTCCCTAAGCAGCCTCCCCAGCCCCCTGCCTTGCAGCCACCCATTTGCTTCTGGTCTCTATGGCGTGCATGGGGCTCGCTGGGTTGTGTGGGGGGGTGTCTGACGTGTGCCTGGGGGCGGTATGCCTGGGGGTTGTGCCTGGGGGGCAGTGTGCCTGGGGGGAAGTGTTCCTGGGGCGTGGTGTACCTGGGTGTGTGGGGGGTGTGTGGGGTGGGGGTGAGTCTGGGACGTGCCTGGGGGTCGGAGCAGGTGGCTGTTGTGCTGACTCTCCTGGGAGCGACTTTGAGGCTCTCCCTGTTCCCATGATTCCGTACTTCCTCCCTGGTTGGGGGCAGCATGACCCCTCAGCAGGGATTAGACCACACTCTTCAGCCAAGGTGTGGGTTGCTTCTCCCATTCAGCTGCTCTGATTGTTTAAGGTGGTTTTGTTCTCAGTCTGAAGTCGGGATTTTTCTGGCGGAGCCCGGTGTGGTCAAGCTGGGCACACTAATGGTACGTGGACACCTTGCCGTCCTGGTTGGACTGACAGCCACCCAGCCATTATTCCATGCCCTCCCTTCCCCCCTACAGGTTGGGGGAGTTCCCTCCAGCGCCACCTTGCAGGATAGAGGCAGCCGGGGAGCCAGGGCGGCACTCTCTATTAGAGGGCTTTCTGTGGTCCTTTGGCTTTGTAGGCGATAGTGCCCCTGCTGCCCCTTCTCCACCCTGCCACTGTCCTGTGGAAGCTCACACACACTGTGCGGCAGATGGGCAGGACTGTGTGCCAATAAAACTTTATTTACTTAAGCAGATGCCAAACTGGATTTGGTCCAGGGGCCATACATGGTCTGTCTGAGTCTAAGCTGACTGCATCCCCCGGCCACAGGGGTTGGTTCAGAGGACCTACATGGATCCCGAGTGAAGCCCAGGACTTCTGCCCAGTGTCTGGGTTCTCTCTTCTTTGGGAGGATGGAATATGTTCCCAGAGGTCTGAGATGCCTGCAGCCATTGCAGTGGCCCCAGGAAGCCAGCCTGAGGATGAGGAGCACTGGAGGGAAGGGAGCAAGAGGCCCACAGACAGGAGCAACGTCTTGATCAAGCCATACCAGTAGTCCTCTCACACTGGACTTTTCCCTGCCTAACAAGTGTTGCTCCTAAATATTTATTATTTGACTGTCTTTCTTTCATCAGGAGGATGCTCTTAGCTGCAATGTTCCCAATACCTCGCCCTCTTTAAGCCTTTAGTAAGTGTTTGTGAATGAGTGAGACTTGAAGATTGTCAGATCCCCTGGGCAGGGAATGCACTGCATGATGGTCACACTCCCTCCCGTGGCAGCTCAGCCTGGCTGGGACTGGGTGGGGCCGGCTGGGTGCTGTCCTGCTGCTTCAGACCCTCTCCGTGGACATGCCCTTGGGGCCCCGCATGCCAGGTGGGTCCCATTCTGTGACCCAGTCAGTGAAGGGGCTCATCAGAGCCTCCGCGCAGAGAGAGGCAGCCTCAGGGGGCGGCACGGCAACCATTGCTGGGCAGGCCGCGCACTGGCGGCTCCTGCTTCCAGGGCAGGGGAGACGGCTCAGCTCCTCAAACACCCAGCTTCATGACCCAGGCCCTTGTGCCCCCATGGGGACCAGGTCATGCATTTGTTCTCCTTTGGCCTTGAGGATACAATGGAGGTGATGCAGCGCAGAGTCCTCAGGACTGAGAAGGGGAGGAAATGAAGCCCAGCCCGTCACCCCTCTGCCTGTCACCCCTCTGCCTGTCCGCTCTGTGGCATGGGTGGCCCAGGCCTCCTGGCACGCTGCCTGCACCCCACCTTTAGAGACACTCCAAGGTACTGGGCAAGGGTCCCCAGGGCGACGGCACATGGGCTCTCACTCACATGTGGTGCTGGACACGTCCCCCACCCAGGCCCCGGGAGCCAGCTCGTTTCTTTCTGGAAGCCAAGGACCGATTGCAATGCAGGGTTCTGTTCAGATGCTCCCAAGTGAGCAGGCGGAAGCACATGGCTGGCCAGGGCAGGGCTCTGTGGCTGTCCAGCATGCCCATACCCACTGGGTTGGTGACGGCAGAAAAAATAAATTCATAATCAAATAAATAAATAAAGAGCTGCTTTCTATTCATACTTCTGCAATTTGAAGCATTTCTAGACTGGGGTGACCAGGTTGCTATTAATAAACAAGAACCCAGGGAGCCCTTAGGTGACCCTGAAATATTTATTTGGCCTCCCCATTAGCGTTTTAAAAGCTGAAGACTTAATGGCTCAGCTGGTGGTCCAGGCGGGCAAGGGATCTGCAGTAGGAGACCGCTGTAGGGCTGCGCTGGGCAGGGGCTGGGAGGAGCCCAGGAGGGGTGGCAGCAATTGCTGCCTTCAGTCACCCTGCCCTGCCCTGTCTGCTGACTGAGGGTGTTCAGAGAAGCCGACCTCATAAGGCTGCTATATTTGCACTCATCAGTGGACAAGCTGGTTTGGTAGGAAACCGCTAGTTCCTGGATTCACAAACCAACCTGAGTCTCGCATCTCTTGCCTGCAGTTGGGGCCCTGATATTTATTGCCAGCTTTCAGCCTGGGTGACCATGGGGACATGGGTCCCTGGTTAGAGGAGCCAGGCCAGCCAGCTGGGAAGGCCCAGCCTCCAGCTGCTTGGGCAGGAAGGGAGGGTGGGTCAAGATGGCCGAGCACCTGGCAAGCCCCTGCCAGGGGGTGCTGCCCTGTGCTTCCTTTCTTGCCAACACACTTCCATGGATCTGAGGCCCCACTGGAGTTACTGGGGTGTGTCTGAGGTGAGGCAGAGGGCTTTGGGTTGGCTACGGCCAGCCGGGTAGTCTCTTGTTCGTTGGCTGGAAACTGGCCTTTTGTCCTCTTAAAAAGTGATCCAGAGTGTCCTTTTTCACAGAAGTCTATCTCAGCTGTCTCAGTTCTCCCTGTGGAAATGACCCAGGCAAACCCAGTCATCCTCTGCTTCCAGAGCCTTCCAAGGATAGGACTTGACCGAGGATCCTCTCCCTGCACTCACACTGCACTACCCACCAGGGTCCTGGGGGAAAGGGCGTGCTGCTGGCTGGGGCCAGATATGGCACTTTAGCAGGGACCCTGGCTGGGCTGGACTCTCAGGTGCCCTTGCATCTGGTGCACACGTGGTCCTTGTGCTCAGGCCCTAGGCACCCCTGCCTCTGCCTTGGGCTCCTTCTAAACGCTGATCTAGGAGAGGGGTCCCTGGAGCCACTGCCCTGCTCTGAGGAACGCCTAGGTTTCCCAACCTTCTTCCCTTCCACAAGAAGCTGCCGGAGCCAGGGCGTCTGAGGGTGGGGAGGCAGCTCTTCAGGGCTCTGACGTTGCCCCCGCCCCACACCCGTGTCCTTAGCAGCCCTGCTAAGCCTGCTGCCCTAAGATCACATAGTTCTCTTTTGTGTCCAAGGGAAAGGTCTCCAGCTGGGGGCTACTGCTTTCACTCCCCCCCCCTTTTCTCTCTTCTGCCCCACCCCTTCTGCTGGTGAATTCTCTAATATGGAGAAAGCAAGGTGCTGGCGAGCGCAGGCTCCAACTCTGCCCGTGCCTGAGCTGGGACTGCGCCAGGGCTGCTGGAATCATCTCTGCATAGGAAGGAGCCTTGTGCTCAGGGCTCACGCTGGCTGTCTGTGCTGAGATGGGTGGTTTTCCATCAGGGACCCGGCTGCTTCCTGGGCAATTTGTCAATGACATGTGCTAATTCTAGGCTTGCACCAGAGGCCGCCATTGCCAGCGGGGCTGGAGGCAGGCTCCTCGGCAGGGCCACGGTCAGGACCCCTCTTGCTCTTCTGGACTTTCCGAGCTCAGAGCAGCCGTCGTCCCCGCTCAGCCCATCCGTGGGAGCATTCTTTATTACCCAAGGAAACTGAGGATGTCCAATAGTGAGGGAGGAATAAATCATTGTTCTCAGCTAAACGGAGTAGTGCGGATCTGCTGAAGATGCCGCCTTTTATCAACAGTGCAAATAATGAAGATTCCATGCACTGAGAACAATGAAATGAGCCACTGCACTATTGATGGGGTATTTGTACAACTCTGTGAGTTATGTTTCAAAACCAGGCTCTATTAAAGATGCAGAACCCCTTTCAGAAGCAAAAAGACTAATATTGCTCTCCAAATGATTTATAAGTTCCCCCACAAGGCAAAGAAACCAAGTTGTCTGGAAGTGGGTGATGGCAGTCTGGAGTCCCCTGCTGTCTCTTGGCCCCTCTGGTCTCCTGGGCTCTGGTTGGGTCTTGGTGCAACACCCACCAGACCCAGGCCCCCAGACATGCAGGTGGAGACAAGGTGAGGGACTGAGGCACAGCACGAGGCTTCCCAGCTGCCCGAGTGTCGTCCATGCCTGGGCCTTACCTCGACCATGGCCAGCTCAGGGTTGCTGGGGGTGGCAGAGCAGGAATCACACCCTGTGCCTTAGCAAAGTGTTCTTATGCCAGAGCTTTGGCAGCAGTTCCAACCCCAGTGAATGTTCCCCCAACCCACTCAGGGACCTTTGACAAGTATGGAGACATTCGGAGCCGTCATGTTGGAGGTGGGGAGGTACCGGGTAGGACCGTAGTGGTGGGGCCAGGATGCCCCAGGAGAGCCCCTTGACGAAGACCCATCCAGCCCCCAGGAAGACAGTGCCCCACAGGAACTCTGCCCGGTGGGGTTGGTTCGTTTCCGCCTCCTGTCCAGGGCCTCCGGCTGACTGCCAGGGGGGACATGGGGGTGTGCTGGTGGTAACTGCAGGGCCTCCTCCTGTGACACCAGGCCCGCTCAGAGCTCAGCGCAAAGGCAGGTGGAAGCACCAGGGGGGCCACAGGAGCCCAGAGCCACGCAGACAGCAGCTAAGAGGACCGTGGAGGTGGCTGGTCCTGCTGCCCGCTTGCTGTGCAGCCCACAGCCACGCGCCACGTCCGCCTGAGGTCCTGCCCCTGCAGCGGAGGGCAAGGAGCACATGCCTGCCTCCCAGGCTGCCGTGGGTGTTAAACGAGCTCGGCCACACGGAGCTCTGGCACACGGGATGGCAGCGACGGTCACTGTGGTAGTCACCAACACTGAGGAGGGGACACTGAGAGACGCAGAGGCGCACGGTGCCCATGAATCAGGTCGCAAGTGCTTAGTGGTAAGCTGCAGTGACAGAGCGGGAGATAGCACAGGGAAAGGGTGGGGCCTGCGAGTGGTTAGAGATGAAGAAGGTCTGGAGGGATTTGAAACAGGAGGTCGGCCACCCTCAGCCACAGGCTGGGCCTTCCCCAGGCAGCAGCTTGGGTCTGGCTGCATCCTGACACTGAGAATGACAAAAACCTCTCTGACCTCAGCTACTTCCAAACACCGGGAGTGCGGACCCTCCCCACCCCAGCACCACAGCCAATCGCCCCTGGCCAAGACCACAGACTGGATGACCTCTAGGGTTCCTCTGGCCATTAAACCTGAAGCTCGTGGAAATAGATTCACATTTCAAATGAATGTTGGAGATGGAAGCAGACTTCCAGAGGCAACTGCTTCATTGCAGCCAAGTCAGGGATCATTCTAAGAATTCTGTCCATTTTGAGCCACAGAAACAACTGAGTAGGTTCAGAGAGGCTGACCAAGAAACGCTAGTGGTCAGATGATCAAAACCAGTGTTGGGCCGGGGCTGTAGCTCCGTAGTAGAGCATATGCCTCGCATGCCTGAAATACTGGGTTCAATCCTCAGCACCACATAAAAATAAATAAATAAATACAGATATTGTCTCCACCTACAACTAAAAAAATGTATTAAAACAAAACACAGTGTTGAGCCTGGCACAGTGGTTCACACCTGTAATTCCAGGTACTCAAGAGGCTAAGTCAGAAGGATCACAAGTTTGAGGCCAGCCTCAGCAACTTAGCCAGACACTGTCTCCAAACAAAAAGGGCTGGGGATATAGTCTAGTGGAGGGGCACCCCTGGGTTCATTCCCCAGTCTCACACACACACACACACACACACACACACACACTCCCCACTGTGCTATCAAGTGCTGTACCAAGGATGGAGTCCAGACAACAGCTCTGGAAAACTGCAGCAGGTGGTAAGGACAGCACCACGCTGAGATGCACTCAAAGGTTGGAGCATATTTTTAATGAAATATAAAAATCGGAAAATTTGCATTACTTTTCAATTGATATATTAATTTTTGTGGCATGTGATTTCTAAATGCATAGGAATAAGTGTGTTAACAAATAGGTAACACCTGAGAGTGCTGGGTATTGAAGCCTCAACACCCCGTTCTCACTCACTCACAATATGTTAATCCTGGAACAGTAACGTGTCGATAAATAACATCTGCGGAGCACGCAACGTGGAAAGCCTTCCCGGTAATGCGTGTTTTCCCTCCAATCTGACCTGGACCGTGATGGATTATTTTACTCTGTTTCTGCGTGTGTTTCTTACGTATATTTTAAAACCCTTGGGTTCAAACGTACCTTATTACATTTTAAAGTCTTTGGATTGTAGCAGAAAAATGTTCTGCACTATAAAACATGGAGCATAGTTGAGGTTTGATGGGTTTGCTTCTATTTTCTACCCCACAAAACGCTTTCTAAATGCCATTAAAATTTAGCATACACCATAATAACCAAGCTGCATTTGTTCCATGTTTAAGTCAATTGACTTCTGAGTTTTATTTCTTCATATACATCAAGTCAAGTAAAGTTGTTGCTGCAGCTGGAGGTGAGGAACATCGATGCCAGCGTCGTGCGGACAAGCCCCGCTACCCTTGGCCGACAGATGGGGTGGGCACTACGCTGCCATGAGCCCAGGATAGAGAAGGGCCCCAGTGGCCTTGGGGACTGATGCCACCAGGGCTGGGCAGGGCAGAGCCTCTCAGGAATCACCTGGCATCTGCTTGAGCTCAGCAGGGGCTGCAGACCCAGGCCACTCTCCCTGAGGACTGGGCCTGGGAGGGTCTCCAGCTGAGGGGTGATGTGGGCAGCTGGCTGGAGTGGGCGCTCCCACAGTCCACAGAGTGGACGACGGGCAGGCCATCTGCATGTGGAGCTCTCCTGGACTTGGCCCACGCCCTTCCTTTGGCTGAACTTAATCTGTTTCTTTTAACATAGTGACCATAACCCTGAGTGCAGCAAACCTGGTGTGTTCTGTGAGTCCCCCAAGGGACGATCCTGGGGACATCTGAACTTGCAGTTGGTGTCTTACACTAACGAGGAAGTCCCAAGTTCAAGTCTGAACTCTGCCCTGCCCCTCACTAACCAGATGACCTTGCCGGCTCATTGACCTTTCTGAACTCCTATGAACAGCCAGCTGAGACAGGCAGGGCCCACAGCCTTAGGGGAGGGCAGACAGGCAAGGAAGCAAAGACTGTCCAGGGGACAAGGGACACTAGGGGTGATGGCTTGAGAGCACTCAGCAGGGGCCCCTGACTTGGGCCAGGGCTCTGGGAAGGACTTGCCTGCTGTAGTCTCACTCTGCCACCAGACAGGGCCAAACAGCGGCTTCATGCACATGATCTTGACCCAAGGAGAGAATGAGAACCGTGGTCTGCTCGGGTCTGGACAAGCGGAGCTCAGTGACAGGTGTCAGCTGCGGAGCTGGCAGCCCAGACACATGGCTGCTTGTCCCTGCGATGGCTCAGGACTGGGGGAATGTCTGGGGAGGGTGGAGTGCCCATCATCCACCTAACCCAGGGGCAGACCTCCCTGTTTCTCCTAAGCTGCTGGCTCAGTCCTGTCCAGAGCCCCAGGCCAGGGTGGCAAGACCAGCATCAGCTGCAGGGAGTGCCAGTCCCCCTCGGAGCTAGCCTCACCAGAGTGTGCAGCTTCCCTTGTGCGTTGGGACAGGAAGGAAGGAAGCACAAATAAACACAAAACCTGGTGGAACGGCCCCAGTGGTGTACGGTGTGGAGCGGAGCTGGGCCAGGGCGGCAGGTCTCCGTGTCAAGGGAGCTGCAGGAGCGCTTTCCTTTTACCCGGGGCTCTGTTCTTTACAGCAAATTGGACCTTTCGCTCTGAAAGAAATAATTACTCTCCGAGGAGAAGAGAGCTGGTCATGAATGCTGATATGACACACAATGTCACCTTGCCCGTCAGAAGAGGCTCCAGCTCCTCAGCTTGGGGCCCGTCCAACTCCCAGTCCCTTTCTCATAATGGAGGTCACCTCTCTATAGAATTTGTTGATGATCTCCAAAATGACAAGTTAGAAAGCTCCTGTCAGCAGGATATTTTTTTTTAAAGGGGAAAGGATGGCAAAGAGACGAGGCCGTGGAAGCCATGGGTGAGGGAAGAAGGGCCCAGAGACTAAGCCAAAGTCAGGTCTTGCATAACCAGAAGCCCCATGTGACTGTGAAGTCCATCCCAAACGAGCTTCTGCAGCCAGGGACCCTGACTCATGGGCCACATCAGAAATCAGGTGTTCCCTTGTCCATTCCAGGGGAACCCCCTCGGAGCGTGCCCCGGTGGCCAGAGGCCAGGCCAGCCAGGTGCTGCAGCCTGTGTAACTGAGAGAGGCTAGGCCACTGTGTCTGCAGCCCCTGGCCCAAGGGCTTCCTGTGGATGTCACACTTAGCTGCTGACCTGCCTGGGGAAATGAAAATACCCTCCACCATGCCACCGAGGACCCACGGGGCAGCGGAACGTCGTCATCAGCTCCGTGAGGAGAGAGCATTCACTCCACCTGCTGAAGTCGGAAGAGAAGCAGGGGAGCGGGCCCCAGTGGTTGTGAATGGTCCCATCTGCCAAGGGTCCAGAAAAGCATTCCAGCCAGCGCACCAGCCAGCCCCGTGCGGAGTCACAGAGCTACTCTGAGCTTCCTACACGGCTCACTGCGGCCTTGGGGGCAGGTTTAGCAGGGGAAGGGGGCAGCTTCCTCTCCAGGGTCCCCTGAGCTGAGGACAGGCGGATCCTGCCTCCACCTATAACTCCCAGCAGGACCTGACCCAGGGGCCTCCCTCAAGGGCTTGCGTCTGCATGGACGGTGCCTCGAGGCAGGCGCAGTAGGCCCCAGAGGACAGTGAGCACATCAGAGCCTGTCAAGCAGCATGTACCCACGTGGGGACAGGGATGGGCTAAGGACACCACCTCTACCCTTCAAGAGTCAGGCAGAACTTCCCAAATCACACTGCTTTCTAGATGCTGGTGTGAATTCAGCCATCCATCTGACAAATACGTTCTGAGCACATGATTCTGGCAGCTGAGGGACACACACCAGGGTCCCAGAGGACAAGCAGAGTCTTGGAGGAACAAGGATGGAGCCAGCCAGCAGCCAATGTCCACCGCACGTGGGCTCAACCCATGACGGTACCCAGGGAGGGTGTGGGGCAGAGGCACCTCCAGGTCAGTTCTCAGACCTGGTATCTGGTGACTGCAGGGCAGTGGTCTCTTTGCTGTGAGTGGGAATCTCACCTGTCCCACTGCCCTGGGCTGAGCTGGTGCCCCTGGGCTCCACCCATCAGAGGAACAGCTGAGATCTGGACCCTACATTCAGCTTTCTCAGCATCCTGTTGTAGTGAGCAAACCCAGGGCCCAAGTCCCTGGGTGTCTCCACTAGAGCTGCCTGTAAGGTCAGAGCTGAAATGAGAACCTCAGGAAGTGCCAGGCACGGTGGCACACACCTGTAATCCCAGAGGCTCAGGAGGCTGAGGCAGGAGGATCTTGAGGTCAAAGCCAGCCTCAGCAACTTAGCAAGGCCCTAAGCACCTTAGCAAGACCCTGTCTCAAAATAAAATATAAAAAGGGCTGGGGATGTGACTCAGTCATTAAGTGCCCCTTGGTTCAATCCCCAGTACAAAAAACAACAACAAAAAAAAAATCTCAGGAGAGGGCTGCCTTGACCCTGGCAGGACTGCCTACCCACCAACTGCCCAGGCAAGCCACAGCTAGGCTTGGAGCCCCCCAGAGAAGACTCTTGGCTGTCCCTCTACACTTTAAGAAACATAAAAATAAAAAAAAATCCGTCTGAAATTATTTTTTAAAATATGAACAGGAGGTTTTAATCAGAACAGGAGAGAGGAATTCCTCTCCAGTAATTGCCCAGTAATAGCACTTCCTAAAGTAATGAGATTTCAGTGTTCAACAATAAAATGTGATCTATTCAGGATTTGAGGAAATAAAACTCCAGAGATAATTTCCGAGTGATTTTCAGACGCCTGAATTGGTTACAGGTTCAGGCCATAGGCCCATTGCGGAGGCAGCAGCCAAGTGCTCCCTGCTGGAAGGCTTTGGAACCGACTCAGGTCCACTCAGGGACCTCGTGGGGCCCTGCCTCAAGGCCATGAGAGAGGTGGGCTGGACGTCACAACTGCTCCTGGGACATCCCTCTGGTATGACGCTCCATCCTTCACCGTGGGCTGTGAGTAGCTGCAGCATCCCCCACAGCCCCACCTTTGCCACCCCTGGTGTGACTGGAGAAACCAGAGTGACACATGGCCCGCTCCTTCATCCACACAATACCCAGGAGCACCTGCTCGGTGCCCGGGTTCTGACAGGTTAGGCCATGGACCCAGGACCCATCTTTGTGGTCCCGCAGCAGGTTGGGACACACTTCTCCCACCAGCCAAAGGACGTCCTCCTCCTTGACACTCACCACCCCTGTCCCTCCTCAGGGAGCCCCGTTGCCCTCACTCCCGCCACACCTGCCGCCCGCCTCCTCACAGCACAAGCAGAGGCCCTGATGACTGTGCGCAGGGCTGAGATGTCAGGGAGAAGCCAGGGACACCATGCCTTTCTTGCTGCCTGTGCATCCCTGGATGTCACACAACCCTGAACAGACCTGGCCCCCCATAGAACTTTGCTTCCGAAGGGTGGGGTGAACCTAGAACCATCCAATGGGGAAGAGCGTGTCAGGGGGAGCAGAGTCCAAGGCCCAGCCATGAGTCCTCTCTCACGGTGTGCCTGCCACCTTGGGGACAGCACTCAGCCGGCCTGGGCCCCAGTTCCTCTAGAGCTTGGGGCTGGGAGCGAAGAGGCGTTTGTTTTTCTGGCTTTAACCTGCAGTGACTTTATTTTATTCTGAGGCCCTCTACTTGGTGTCTGTCCCCAGGTGTTCCTGGTCTCTGTGACATTCTGCTTGCTGTGACTTTGAGGGGGCTAGCAAGGTTGAAAAGCATTGACAAAAGGCCCATTTACAAAAGCTCCCTGCCTAGTGGGCTGACCGAAGCACTGCCACACTCTTACCTGGACAGTCCCTGCGGGGGTCCCCAGGGCCTTCACAACCAGGAGGACATGCACCCCACAGCTCCTCCCCACCCCCCGCCAGGCCAAAAATAGACCTGCTAATCACAGGGCTCAGGTCGTCCTGAGGGTCCCAGCGGCGACTGTATAGCCGATAGTCCCATGTCACCCATCCTGTGAAATATCACTCATTGGCAGGAACCAAGCCACCCGGTTTGCAAACTGCCCCGTATTCCAAAAGCCAGAAGACAGAGAGAGGAAGGAGTAAGGGAAGTTCAGCTGACGGATGGTGTTCTACGAAAGGTCACCCCCAGATCCTCTCTCCATTCATTACTTATTAACAACCTCCGAGACACGAGCTTTACATCAAATGTCCAGCATCAGGAAGATGATAAAGTAATATTTTATAGCTGGAGGCCTCTTAGAGGTGTTAACAAAAAGCTTACAAAGTGATTTCAATGTGTTACAAAATAATTTATTAAGAATTCACTGCAGCTGAACATTAAAAAAGATTAATCATCAGGTGAAGTGGGTGCAAGGAAAACAGCCCAGTCACATCCCGAGCCAGAGTGAGCGGCTCGTGCTGCGGTTTAGCACCGGGTCAGACTAGGGGACGCACATGCCATCCACACCTCCCACGTCTCAAACCTGCCATAACGTAACGTCTGCATTTTAAGATCTCCTAAAGCCCTCCTCCTTCCGGGCAGAGCTTTCCCCAGCTAGGCAAGTTGGCAGACATAGTTGTATCAAGACTTGCCTCAAATGTATCTACTCTACCAAGTCTACCGCCTTCCGAGGCCCAGAACACCACCCAAGTCCACCACCCTCCCCATTTCCACCAGTCCTGGGGAGATGCAGAAGGGCGTAGGCAGGCAGGGCAAGATGGCGAGGGAGGAGGTCCAGGCAGGGCCAGAACAAAGGAGCACAGAGAGGGTCTCCTGAGAGGTCAACTTCCTCCCTGACGAAAGCGCTTGTGGACACAAGTGGGGACAGATGTTTCTGTATTCCTGCTCCTAAGGGGGGGACCCAATAGAAACACGAAAACAGAACACAGGGGGCACCAATCAATAATGGTGAAGAGCACGTGGACAGGGAGGAGGTAAGGAAAGGAGGACATTTCAGAGACCATATAAAGAACAGGCCCAAACTGCCCACCAGCCTCCTGGCGCCGGGGCCCCTTCTCTTTGGAGAAGTCTGTTCTGTTGGGTCTGCCATCAGCCTGCTGCCTGCTTCTGTCTCTGTCCTGCTCTTGAATTCTCTGCTGAGCGCAGACAGGGGACCCAGCACCCCTAGAGGGTAACGGTACTACCCCTGTCTATCCACCTCCCCAGGTCCAGCGACTTGCCACGCCCACCATCCAGAGGGACATGCTACTAAGGCAGAATGAACGTAGCTTGCGAAATCACGTGGGACTGGGACCCGAAGCAGAAGGGGACATGTGTTACACTTTTACCAGAACACAGGCTATCTGCGAATGGCCAGCCAGAGAAAAGTTTCAGGTCAGTTCTGTAAGATACAGACTGTGGCCTACGTGTTGAGGCATGTTAAACGCCTAGCAGGTGGACATCAGAGATTCTCCCTCAAAGAGGAGCCAAGTCAGAGAGCGGCCCCGGGGCTCTGGGGATCAAGTGAGAGATGCTCAAGAGAGGAAGAGAACAGAGAATCAAAGATGATGAATAAACATGGGGCAGCTCCGAGAGGACCTGGTGAAACCCGCCCACAGACGAGGTGGGGTGATCCCTACCAAAGGAGTTTTCACCCCAAATTCCTTCAACTAGTAGCGAGTCCTTTCTTGCATAAGAATTGATTGCCATACATAAAAGTTTAATGTACCCCCAACCTTCCAGGTTAATATTTATTGCATGAAATGAGATTCACCTTGACTTTTTAAAAAGTCACGCTGTGGAGAAGTGGCTTAGGTGGCTGGATCTGCAGGCCCCGCGTGTTCTGAGCCCTTCCCCTCCGCCAACAATGAGAATTGAGGTGTCCTTGAGGGAAGGTGACAAGAGGACACAGTCCCTCCATGCCCCAGCTCCTCAGGCCTCCCCTCTAGGCCAGGCCAGCTCTGACCATCCTCCACAGGTCAGCTGGAAGGCCACCTCTGGAGGGAAAGCTTCCTGGCCACCACCCCTGTCCCTGTCCTCTGCTTGGCTCTCAGTTCCTTGAGGCCAGGGACCAAATCTGTCCTCTGTCTTTGCAGCCCCAGGACTGGCGATAGGGCTGGCCCAACAGGAAGCTCAGCAGACAACTGTCTGACGGGAGGATGAACCTCCTGGGAGAGGTGGGGCCCCACCCCTGCACTCAGTCCAACCTCCACGGCCTGCCATGGTGGGGAATCACAGATCCTGGACAGAGCGCGTCCCTCCCATTGTGCTGTCAAGGGTGACCCCTCGGCCCGACTGGCAGACAGCAGCTAAAAAGCCAAACCCAGCTTCTGTGACTAAGTCTTCTGCACACGGTATCCCTCCCCAAGGAAGAAACATGGAGAGCAATGGCCCAACACCCACAGCCTGCCTTCATCGAGTCCCATTAACAACGGCTGGTGTGCCAGCCACCCAGGAACCTCAGCCGAGCACAGACAGATCTATGTGCTGCAGAAAATGACCCCATTACGTTCAGCAGTAAAACTCCCTTCCTCCGCCACGGTGTGCCCTGCCCGCCAAGGGGCTGCAGACAGATCCGGAGGAGAGAGATGGCCTCTCGTCTCCCTCACACACCCTTCCCTGGATGAAAATCCTCCAATGTGAGTCAGCCAACACTGCCCGGCCACTTGGCCAGGCAGGCTAGGGGGAGCCTTAGGGATGGTCCAGTCTGGGGGACAAAGGCTGTGAGCACCTGCCCTGTTCCTGCACCGTGTGGCTCAGCCAGGCCGCCTCTCTCCTAACGTCTGTGACCCAGATCAGCCCTCCAAGGGCTTTACAAACAGGGGACTGCACTTGGGAGAGGCAGTCACCAGATCAAGGTCATGTGCTGGTGGGCCACAAACCTGAGATTTGGACCAGACTTATGCCCAACCCAGAGACATCTCCACACTCCACCGGTGAGGGACAAGTCCTGAGGACACCTGTGTAGGGGAAGGGCCCCTGAACCAGCCTCTGTGGTGAGCCCCTGCTCCCTGGGGACAGACTGCGTCTCCTTTTTCAGAGATTATGGGATGAGTCCTGTTCCCCGAGACTCATATGTTGAAGTCCTAACCTCCAGTTTCTCAGAATGTAGCCTGGTTTGAAGATGGGGTCTCTAAAGAGGTCATCTAGTTAGAGTAAGGTTTTAGGGCTGGGTGTGTTGATACGCACCGTAGTCCCAGAGGTTCAGAAGACTGGGGCGGGAGGATTGCAAGTTTGAAGCCAGCCTCAGCAGTTTAGAGAGACCAAAAGCAACTAAACAAGATCCTGCCTCAAAATAAAAAAATAAAGAGGGCTGAGGATGAGGCTCAGTGGCTAAGCACCAGGTTCAATCTCTGGTACCAAAAAAAATATATATATATATATAAAAATTAGGGTGGCCCCTGGTCCAGTTTGACTGTGTCTGTACACAAAGGGGAGATGTGGACATGGCCACACTGGCAAGAAGGTCCGGTGGAGATGGAGGCTGTGGCCATGGGGAGGCCTGGGCGGATCCTCCCCGACAGTCCCCAGAAGGAGCCAACCCTCCCTGTAGAGTGAGCTGGCTTTACCCTGGGCTCTACTGGCAGGGAAAGCCTCTTAGAACTTTCTAGAAGGGAGGTTCCCACTTCCCCATGTGCCTCGTGGGCAGCGGAAGGGTGAGAGTTTTCAGCCAGAGCCGTCAGGCTTCGGGACCCTAGGGATAACAGCTTCTCCGCCTCCCTCTCAACCGCTAATGCCAGTCAGAGACAGGACCCCCTGCCACAGGCAAGGGGACAAAGCCAGGGCCACCTGCCTGCCCACACTTGGCCTGGAAATGGCAGTTCCTGCCTGATCACATGCCTGCCAGTCATGAGAGGGTGGCTGGCTGGCACGTGAAGGGGACTGCAGGTCCCTCCTCAGGAAGGAGGAAGGAAACCCATCGGCACCCAGCTCTGCACACTCATTCTGGCCGCCTGTGGGGGCAGGGGGTCTGAAGAGGCTTGTGTAAGTCCTGGGGCGGGGCCAGAAGCAAAGCAGGGCCGGGGTGGCCCTGGGAAGACGGGCCACTGGCCCCTTGGAGGGAAAAGTCCAGCCCCCGGCACGGCCCCCACAGTCGGCCTCAAGTGAGGGTCACCTGAGCATGACAGCATCAATAAAAAATACAAACAGTATAAACGTCGTCAAGCAGAGACGAGTTTATCACTCATTATGAGAAGCTTGACCTGCTCGTGAAGTAGATGAAGTCCATTTTTAATATCTGCCTCCATGACTTCCAGATAATAGGCACATTCACTCCAAGGTCACATCTCATTTATCAAGTCAAGGTTTTCAGCTACAGATTCAGAAAAGTGGAGATCCCACGTCCCCGGCACCAGAGAAGAAGGCCATGGGGACTTGGGGTCTCGTCCCAGCAGTCTCTGACCACAGCCTTTCAGGAGCCCGTCATTGGCAAACAGAAAACCAGGAGGGTGTGGTGTGACGGGTCCATCAGCCCCCGGAGAGCTGGGCTTGGGCCTTCATTCTGAAAAGGAGCCCACAGATCCCCTGTCTGCACCCGGCACACAGACTGCCTCTTAGCACAGCCCAGAAAGCCAGGGCCCTGTGTGTGGCCATCTAGAGACCCGAGGACAGGGGCAGTCTTCCCAGGAAGACGATGGTTTCACCCCATTTGTGTGTGTGTGTTGGGGTGATCTTAGCCCGTTTTCTGTTGCTATAACAAGTACCAGAGACCGAGTAACTTGTAAAGGAAGTGGGTTGTTTGGCCACAGTTCTGGAGGCTGGGAAGCCCAAGCGTGGGGCACCTGCTGAGCCTCCGCTCAGCCTCTTGCTGCATCAGAACATGGCAGAGGGCATCCCATGGAGAGTGGGTGCCTGCTCAGGTCTTCTTACAAAGCACAGATGCCGATGCCGTCAACATGGATCTGGGGACTGGGTTTCCCACCCATGAACTTTTAGGGGACACAGTTAGGCACAGCAGTGGGGCCTAGGGGCAGGGCTTCCAGGCGCCAGCACCTCGTCACCCTGCTCAGGCACAGACTGGAAAGCTTCCTCAGGTATTTCCCCAGTCGAAGGGCGCGTGCGCATGGAAAGGTCAGAAGTGCCGCCTCACAGACCCCGGGGAAGCCACACACGGGGCCCAAATAGCAGCTGCCCCGGAGGGCAGGGAAGGACCAGGGCATCGTGTGGCAGGTTCAAGGCAGGACGACGAGGGCTCTGCACGTGGCTCAGCCAGCACTGCTGTCCCTCAGTGGTGGCCCTGAGCACAGCCCAAGATGTCCAAAATGAAACCGAGTCTCCGGTTAGCTACCAAGAACAGCCGCGGGTGGAGGCGCGGACAGCCTCACCCCGCCTGGCCCGAGGCTGCTTCTGGGCTGTTTCTGGGTAAGGACACAAGTGCTGGGCCAGGTCCACACTGTGCCTTCGTGCCAGTCCCAGAGGCAAGGACATTATTATTATTGCCCCGTCTTTCAGGGGCACGAGCTTTGGGGTGCCCTGCGCTGGTGCGTTGCCTAGTTAGAGCTCTGGTCCTCACTGCGGCTTGACCTTCAGGGTGCAGCCAAAATGGCGTCAGCAGAAACCCAGTGCCAGCGGGGAACTCCGCAGTGCGAGCCAGGGCACTGCAGCTCCTGGCCTGCCAGCCCAGAGCCTGGCAGGGGCCCCAAGAACTGCCTGGAGGTCACCCCCTCCACATGCAGGCCCTTCCAGAGAAGGGGGCAGGGGAGCCTGGTGCTCTGGGGGTCCCCAGTTGTGGAAGAACACCTCGACCAAGGCAATAAGCCCACGGAAGACGGGGGCACCTCAGGCCTTGTGCCCACCTTTCCCAGAGCTGGCCGTCATCCTGACCATGCAGCCTGATGCAGTGTCTCCATTTTTCCAAATATCTGCTTGAGGGTTCCCCAGCCTTCTGGGTGGTGGGTAAACTCCCTGTCCCCAAGCCATGCACAGTGATGCCACAGGCTTACATGAATGGAACCAGCCCTGTACAAACTGGAGAGTGTTCAAAGCAGAGGGGAGAGCATGTGCAAAGGCCCTGAGGTGCAGCCAGAGGCAGCAAACTAAGGGCCAGCAAGAAGTCCATCTGGCTGGAGCCATGGCAGCCAGAGGGGCCTGGGAGCAAGACAAGGCTGGAGTGCAGGGCTGATAGGGTGCGGTGGATGGCAATTAAACATGGACAGGATGAAAGATGGAGTCCAGGATGACCCCTGGGGTTTGGAGAAAGGGTGGAGGGTGGGTGGGAAGACAGGAAGGAAGACATCTATCTGCTGAAGGGTCAGAAGAGTCTGGGCTTGGTTGATTTGGCCTGGGAGGCTCCTTGGGCTGAGGAGGGGACAGTGGGTAGGCCTGAACAAAGGGGTCTGGGGCTCAGGAGGGAGGCCAGGGCTGGAGATGCAGACTGGGGTTATGGCACAGAGGGGCATTTGTGCTCACAGTGGGGAACAAGTCGATGCCACCCCTGTCCTCACAAGCTTTACCATGCAATCTCTGTGCTGCAGACAAGGAACGCGGGGCTTGGAGAGTAGACAGAGGAAGGTCACACTGCCCTGCTCATTCGACAAAGCCCACACATGCCCAGGCAGCCGTCAAGATTCCCGATACTCTCTGTCTCCCTCCCCTCAGCAGAAGTCAAGGGTGGTGACCTCTGAGTACCTACAATGCCCCAGGGGAAGGGGTCCCTCTGGACCTTCCTCTCCCCCTCAATACAGCTGGCTGCATGAAGGGCAGAGAGCCTCTCATACCTCGTTCTGGGCCTTTCTCTGGAGAATGGGGCCTTGCCAAGAGTCCTGGTCCAGCCAGGGAGGTGGCTGAACTTCTGCGTAAGACATCTAGAAAGACCCCAGCCCAGGCCAGACCCCACACCAGCTCAAGCTGAGACACCATGCCACGCCCCTTTAACCAGGAGGCCCCGTCCCCACAGGGGCTGCCCCGGGGTCAGGGATGCTGGCCTGAGGCCCAGAGACACGTGGCTCTTACAGTTGGCTTTAAAAGTTCCTGTTCTGGGAAGGGGGTCCTGGGGTGGTGGCCAAGAAGTCTCCCCAGGGAGGAAACCAGTGAGGCCCCCTCTGAGCCAATGTCACACAGCCCTGAGCTCAGAGAGCCACCAGCTTGGCCACGCCTTCCCTGTTAGTGACAAGAAGGGGCACTCAGGAGGCCTCTGTGCCAGGACAAGAACTCAAGCTGGACCAGTCCCCCGGCCTGCACAGCCTGAAGGGTTTTCTCAGTCACCCTTTCCAGGACACACCAAGGTGCACGTGGCCAGATGGCCTCCATGACAGAAGAGATGCTCCGGAGGACAACGGAGCTGGAAGAAAAGCCAGCACTGAGTGCGGCCACCGGTTGTCCCTTCTGTCCCCTCCCTGTGTCCCCTCCTCCCCCTCGCCTTGGCCTTGCTTCCTCCCTGCTCCCGTCCTCTCTCGGGAATCCACCCTGGTGTCATCTGCGGTGACTTCTGTCTGGCCACCAACTTTCTGCTCTGCTCCCCGCCTTCCTGTTTTATGGCAGGACCTTGGGAGAGGAGCCTGTCGCTCTGTCCTGCTCTTCCTCTCGTGCCGTCTCCACACTGCCTTCCCCTGGTGTGACGCAGCTCTGAGTTGCTGGGGATAGTGTTCTGCTTATATTTGCCATAAACGTCACATTCGAGTGACACACGGCAGTCGCATCTCGCCCCGCCACCCGGGATTCACGCACAGCCCAAACACAGAGCTCGAAGCCTCACCACGGAGTGACTCCCGACAGATCCCACCTGACCAGATGGGTGGACGCCCGCGGACTCTGCTCTGCATAGACACCACAACTCATTTCCCTGGTCAGTTTTCAGGCCCAAGTTCATCACCGCAGTCAGCCCACCACCACGGACATGAGGCTCAGGGCCCAGTCATGGCCGAAGCCATCATGTGCGTCATTGACCAGCAGCTGGGCAGAGGCCACCTGTGCTTTTGCTGAAGGAAGACTTTCTGGGATAGAGGGGACTCTGGCAAGTGACCTCTGCATCCAGGGAGGACTGGCCCTTTGAACACAGTGGCCTGTCCCTCCAGCCTGCACCTGTGCTGTCAGGAGCTGCAGGCTCAGCCGTCCTGCGGCCACACAGTCCCCTGGCTATTGCCAGCTCCCAGGCGCCGCTGCTCTCAGATTAGAAGGCAGATGCTGCACCAGCCCTGCCCGTTCCCCAGGGAAAGCGATTCCTGCGACAGCAGAGGGTCTGTGCTTGCGAAAGTGCAGGGCCACTGGATTCACTCCCGAGCAAACGATAATTGGTGGCCCTGACTATGGCACGTCCACGGTCACGCTGCCTTGCCCCACAATGCCCAGCTTTCCTACGATGCCCGCGTCTGCCACCACCAACCCACGCCCAGAGGACCCTGGAGAGCATGGAGGGTGAACCCTGCTCAGGAGGGGCCTGGAGACCTGCACGCAGCTCTGGGCAGAGGAGAGGCCCGGGGAGGCCCCACCAGCCTGGGCACCAGCACAGAGCAGGCTCACGTCCTCCCAGCAGGACTTGGAGGGACTGAGACCCAAGCACTGGCGTCTGCTGTACGTGTGCGCGTGCCAGGCCTTCCTAAGGCCCTGCACACCATTACAATCCCTTGATACTAAGCAAGAGTTCACTGTGAAGTCAGGAGTCCTGGGAGACAGGTCCTCAGGAGGGCGGGAGGACAATGTACAGAGGAAGAGGGAAACCTCCTAACAGCTGCAGCTCCCCAGGAAAGCAGGCGGCCGCCCCGACGGGCAGCGAGCCCCACAGGCAGGAGGGGCGGGCCGGCCGTGGCTCCCACCGCGCACCGCAGTGCTGCAGGAACACGCCATTTCCACCCAGATCCCCTGCAACAGGAGAGGTCAAGTTAATAAAAGATGACACTTAGGTGTCACCCAAGTCTGCAGCGGATTATTTCCCAGGGGGCTCTAGTAACGGCAGGTCTTGGAGCACCCCGTGGGTCAAGAAGCAAGGACTGTCAGTGACAGAGCACTGCCACATGGTTCCCACTCCCGAGATTCTCCCTGGGCCCAGCACCTGCCATCCCTGCACTGAGGAATCCTCAATGTGGGGGACCCAGGTGGGAGGCAGGAGGTGGGCAGGGACAGAGTGCAGCCAGGAGCCAGGGAAGCACACAGGACAGCTCCCCTCCAGGAAGCCGGGCTGAGGCCTCACGTGAGTCATGGCGCCCCCCCCCCCAGCCCTACCCAAGTCAGACCCAGCATGAGCCCAGAGGAGCCCAGGACGTGCCCCCGTACTTCCCTTCAGCCAGGTGGACCCCTGCCCCCAGGGCCCTCTGCAGCAGCCAGGGCTGCTGGTCTGAGGCCAGGAGCCCAAGGAGATGTGGCTCATCACGGCTCACTTTAAACCTGAGGTCCCCTGGCTTCAGTGCTGTCGTAGGGTGCACGTCCCAGTCCACACCCCGGCACCAGGGCTCCACCTGACTTGGAAATCGGGTCTTCACAGGTGACCAAACTGAAATGAGGTCATTAGGGTGGCTCTCACCCAAATGGCTGTCCTCATAGAAAGGGGAACCCTGGCACAGACGGACATGCACGGAGGGAGGGGGACGCAGACACAGGGAGGGGACGCCAGGCAGTGGTGGGTAACGCCCGGGTGCCAGAGGCCAGAGGGCAGGGGGAGTAGACCCTCGCCACCCTCAGGAGGAACCCTGCTGACCTTTGAATTCTGACTTTCAGACTCTGAAATTTTGGGGAAGACAAATTTCTGGTGTTTAAGTGGCCCCATCTGTGGTCCTTTGTGTAGTGACCCTGGGAAAGGGGCCATCAGAATGCCGGCTGACTCTGTAGTCTTTGTTTGTAGAAAGAGAAACTGAGGTGATGGGGTGGCATAATCAAGGCTCTGTCCTAAGTTACTCATGAGTCGGCGAGATGGCACAGTGACAAGTGGCATGGGCTTTGGAATGAGAAAGACCTACTTCCACGGAATCCTACGCGCCACTTCCTTGCTGTTGGCCGAGCAGATTCTAAGCCCCTCTGAACTCAAGTTTCCACATCAAAGCTGAAGGTAACCTAAACCCTGCAGAGGACTGCAGCAAGGATTGTTGAGGAAGGCCGTGTGAGGGTGTGGCACGGGGCCTGGCATGTGGAACTGGAAAGACGCCGGAAGATACATTCACTCCAGGACTCAGCCAGCGTCGGCCACAGAGGCACACGTGGCGTCCACCCAGCTCCCCGGAGCAGTCTTTGCTGTGCTCTTCAGGGCTGGCAGTGTGTGTGGAACTTCTCATTCTCTCCCAGCAGAACATGGTCAGCCCACCCAACAGGAAAGGGACCAAGTGGAACTCCTGGAGATGAGTGTAGAGCTGCGGGCACTTCCGAGGGGCCTGCAGGGACGTGGGACTGTGAAGGCCCGGGCAGAGGCAGTCGCAGAGCTGTGCCGCTCACGGGCTGTGTCTGGTGGGCTGAGCTGCTACCCTAGCCCCTCTGCGGCAGCCCCGGCCCCAGGAGACCAGGTGGCTGCACTTGGAGACAGGCTCTTAAAGAGATGAGTAAGGTAAAAGGAGGTCACCAGGGGCCCAACCCACCGTGACTTGTGTCCTCCTAAGGAGAGGAGATTAGGACACAGACACTGCTCAGAGACTGTGAGGACACAGGAGGGGGACACCTACCAGCCCAGGAGAGGGGCCTCAGAAGGAGCCCCCTCTGCACACTTTGACCTCAGACTTCTCTTCCCCAGGACTGGGAGGTAAATCTGTGTGGTAGAAGCCCCCCAGGCTGTGGGACTTTGTCATGATGGCCTGAGCTGAGGTGGAGCTGAGCAGAGGTCACCTACCATGGCAGACGGGTCCCAGCTGGCAAGAGCCAAGAGTGAGTTGTCCTTTTGGAGCCCAGAAAGAGGCCGGTGGCAAGGCCGGGCTGGGCACGCCTGCGAGGCAGTAATTAACAATCACAGGATGGTCCCCTCGTCAGATGCTCTGGGATATTGTACACGTCTCCGTTTTGCTGACTTAGGAGAAAAGAATGGCGATAAATAAATGTAAAGCACACTGGTGATGCTGGGAAATGAGGCCTCATCTAATTATCGCTATTCCGCGGTGTCGTTAACAGACACGCGCCGAGAATGGTAATGACTTTTGCGTTTATGTCACCGCCCGGATTTGCCATCTTAAGCCCAGAGCGCTGGGACACGATATTCCCTGGGATGGAATCTCTCACCGACCAAGGGCAGGGCCGCGTGGGGGTGAGAAGAGAGACTCCTGCTATTGGGTGAGAGGGGTGCGGCACGGGCTCTCAGGACTGGGGACGGGGAGGCCCGAGGCCAGGACAGGCAGCGAGGGCACTGCTGGGCGTCTCCTCCACCACCACCTCCTTTCCCGCCTGGGGAGGTCAGAACTAGTGATGCAGGCAGCGCCATCTTTCTTTGGTCCCTAAAGGGCGGTGGCACCTGCCATTGGCGGCTGTGCACTCAGTGGGGAACAGACTGGGGTGGTGATGTCATGCCCCGGTCACTCGATTCCGGACTTCTAGTATTTATTCCTCTCTCCTCTCAAACGGGACTAGGACTCACATGTCTCCGTTAACAGACGTTGGACAATTCCCTTTCGCTGGGTCCCAGCCTCTCACTGTCACCCTGTCCTCTTCTGGACACCTGA
Source organism: Spermophilus citellus (assembly GCF_964194105.1). Taxonomy (NCBI): domain Eukaryota; kingdom Metazoa; phylum Chordata; class Mammalia; order Rodentia; family Sciuridae; genus Spermophilus; species Spermophilus citellus. Next base: position 134,802,298 of record NC_138191.1, read on the forward strand.
ACCTCCGCTGGTTTAGGAGAGCTTCTACCCTTCTGGGGACAGGCGGAGGTGGCCTTGCTTGGTACCACAGCTCCATCCTGCGAGTGGACCAAGAGAGCCTCCCCCGCAGGCCCATGGACCGAGGCCCGTGGGTGGGTTGCCAACGTGAGGAGCTGGGCTCAGCCTTAGATCTCCTCCCGAGGAGTCGGGCTGGGAAGCAATAGGAGAACTCGCAGCAGAAGCTGGAGCTGAGAAACCCCTTCGACGGAGGCCAAGAGCGGACGTGGATCAGAAGACTCACGGCAGAGTCTTGAGCAAACGCTGCAGGAAAGAGGAAGCTAACCCCAGGGCGCAGGAAGAGCCGTTGGCCGAGAGAAGACACAAACAGGCTGACACCAACGGACAGCAGGGGCCACAAAACAGGCCGAGTGAGCAGAACCCTGACAGCCCTGCACCACGGCTCTGGCTGGGGCCAGCCCTCGAGGGCCAGCCTTCCACCCCAGTGTGAGAAGCCAACGGATGTGGACCCCAAGACACGTCCACACCCTGACCCTTGGAGGCTGCGAATATGACCATATCTGAAGTAGGGGGGTAAATAAGGATGCAGACCCTGTACAGGATCTGGCGAGGTGAATCCAATGAGAGTGTCCTTAGAAAAGGCAGCACAGGATGCGGTGGGAAGGCAGCTGTGCCGTGGTGGACGGAGACTGAGGGTGATCCACAAGCCCAGGAACCCAGGTGGAGTCTCCTTGGGCTCCAGAGGGAGCCAGCTGTGCCCACACCTTGACTGCAGGCCTCTGGTCCCCAGAACTGCGGAAGGACACTTTCCTGTTGTGCTAAGCCACTCGGATTGTGGCAGTTTACCACGGGAACTCAGGTGATTTGAGCAAGTGCCAGCTCCTGGCGACCCGAGAAAGCACTTTTAAATAAACAACCAAAGGCAGTGACCAGGGGAGGGTGGGGCAGCAAAGGACTGAGGTGACCGGGCTTTTGTTCCACCTCAGCCACAATCCAGCCTGTGACCTTGGGCCAGTCCATGTCCCTCTGGGGAGCATGGCCCCTATGTCAGAAAGTGGGGGACGACTGGCACCCCCTTCCTGATGGCTTCAAGGCTGCAGGTGGCTGTGGAGGAGGTGGAATGTGGACAGGCCCCTCATGTAGGGCCAAGTCCTAGACCACGTCACAGAACCGTCCTCTGTGCCCCACCAAGGAATGCCACTGGGATGAGGCCCCTCTTCCTCACCTGTTGCTACAGTTTGGAGAGGAGCACTTGGGCCTTTCAAGGGCTGTCCCCAAATATCCGAGCTGAATGGGACAGGTGGCCTGCAGTCAGGAAGGGAACGGGTGGCACTGTGGGCCAGATGCCCTTCGTACCTCCATCTGTGAAGGCCAGTGAGTCCATCAGGATGCTTGGCTCTGAGCTATGGCCTGGCACCAGGGGACACCCCAAGAAAGCTAGGGGTCAGGAGCTGGGCCTCCTGAGAGGAAGTGGACTGGGTGGCTGCCACCTGGGTGGGGCAAGACCAGACAGTTCCTGGTGGAGGTCGGGATGTCAGGAGCCCGAGAAGGCCTCCTCTGCCAGGCCCGGGTCGCGATCCGGTTCCAAAACAGTCCTGATGCTGGGCACCATCCCTAAGGGAGGAGACTCACTGGCCAAGCCCATCTTCCCACAGGAGCCCGGTCACAGCTCCACGCAGCCTGGTGACTTTAAACCACGTAGGAAGAGGTGCCCCACCTCCCTCGAGATCAGGGACATGCAGATGAAGGCCCTGGTCAGATGCCCCTCTGCACCCTCTCAGCTGACAACAATGAGAAGTCTGGCCTCGCCGGCTGAGGGTGGGGGCCAGGGCGTCCCTCCCACGCTGCTGGGCGGCTGTGAATTGCTGATGGCCTTGGAGGACGGCTGGAGTTCACTGGCAAAGATGAACACATGTGTGTATGTCGTGGGGCCCACTTAAGACCACTTCTGCCACGCGTCCCCTGAGGGTGAAGCCCAGCCCCTGCCCCTGCCTCCAGGCTGGCTCTGCTGACTGGCTTCACTAGCAGAATGTGGCCAGGACATGTCTGAGGCTTCTGTGCTGGCCACAAGGGGCCTTTGTGGCTTCTGCTGGGAGCCGGAGCTGCTATACTGGGGAGACCTCACAGGGAGGTTCTGGACCGGATGGGCCAGGCCAGTCCAGAGTTCCGACTGCTCAGGTCCTCCCAGCCAAGGCTCTGGGTGCGGTGGGCCAAGGAGTCCGCTGGCCCTGCGGGCAGCTCGTGTGACTGCAGTTTCATGGGCTGCTGTACGGCGCAGCAGCAGGCGGCAGGACTCCTCGGCAAGGGCACTGCTGGAGCCTCCGACACCTGCGTGGCCGCCATGCTCTTCCTTACAGCAAAACCCAGAGACAAGTGAAAGCCCTTGGGCGGGCATGCAGAGGACTGTGGTCAGACCTGAGGTGGGAGAGGGACGCACTGCAGCCCCCAGCTGCGAGCACAGGTGGGACCGGCATCATGGTGGACCTCAAAGCTAATCCCTGAAGACCACGGAGGGTACAAAACATTTGCTTTATAAAGTTCAAAAACGGGCAACACTAAACAATGTGTCACTTGGGGATAAAAGTGTAAGTGGTCAGACTGAAATGAAGGGCAGGGAAATGGGAGAGCCATTGACCTGGGGAGGTGGGAAGGTGGGAGGAGTGGGCAGCAGGTGGTCGTGGCTAAAGGCAATGTTCAGTTGGTGGCCGGCTCATGGACCGGGCATCTGCTGTGGCGAGGCCTAGGCAGTCACTCAAAGTCAACCATAATTGTGTGTCCTGGCCGGATCACAGCAAACACAGTGACTTAAATCCTCCTTTGCTTTAAAAACAAACTCCTCCCTGGACAGGCAACCCAGGCTCCAGCCCTGTGTGGCCACAGAGGGATGGCCAAGATGGCCCTGGAGGGGCCCCTAGCTCTGGGCGACCGCGTGCCCTGCACCCCTCAGTCCGTAGGAAACGTCGAGGCAGCCCTCCCTCACACCTGTGTTTGGCTTCAGTTGTGGCTGACCACTTACTGTAGAGAGATATTACTTATAAAAGATGAGTCCTGAAAGGAGAGTTTGGGGTTTTATTATACCTCTGGGCTAGATTGGGCAATCTTGGAAGAAATAAGGTTGTACCCTTTTCATTTCCTGTCCACAGGACAATATTTTAGCAGTGTTGGGGTCAGGGAGATGGAGCCCAGGGCTGGCGCCACGTGATACATGGCTGTAGAACCGGCGTCCACAGCGCAGAGGGCACTCGCCTCCCGCCCTGAGAGCTGCGAGAGATCCGCGTCTGATTGACGGTCCCGGGGAACGTGGAAGTGCCTCGCCAAGTGCCTCGCCAAGGACAGGCGAGGGGTTCAGAAAGCAGCCCAGGAGGTGGGCCGTCTGCCCTCTGGCCTCGAGGGGCTGGGCCATCAGCCAGGAGCGCTGTCTTCGGCCACCTGTGTCTGGGCACCTGTCTAATGGCCGATGGGGTGTGATGGCAGGCCTCCCTCTCTCCTTTCCTGACTCCCCTCTTATTTCCAACATTGGGGTTGAATTCTTGTCCCCTATTGTCCCATGGCTCCGAGTTACAGGATTTTAAGAAATGAGCACCATTCTTCAGGGGCCACCAAAGGCATCTGTCACAACTGTGGAGAGTCATTTCTTCCCATCCTGACCTCACAGCCCCCGACCCCATCCTCCAGGATGACCTGAGAAGCGGGGTCCCACGCAGAGAGCACAGGAGGCAAGCACTGGGGCCCCACTATCCCGCCCCTGTGGCGGGCCATCAGGACAACCCCGAAAGGGCCAAGAGGTGCAAGAGGAGTTCCTGCAGGTCAGCGCCAGAGCCACCAGGAAGCCCAGGGGAGCCCCTGGACAGACTGTGGAGCCCGCAGCTCTCTTGAGGTCTCCTGGCCGCACTGGCCTCCCACTCCAGGCCATCGGAGACCCAGGCCTCTCCTAGGGTCAGCCCCAGGGCCCACTGGAAAGAGTCTGGGCCCATTTTTTTCCAATGAAGAAACCCCTTGTGCCTCAGTTTCCTCATTTGCAAAATAGAGTTGGGAGGGTCCGCGTGGGCACGGAGTGTGATCAGCACCCATGGGGGTGCCCGCAGACAATGTGGTGACCACTGCTGCAATCCAGGCAGGGTGGATGCTGCGTGCTGAGGTCAGAGGCAGCGCAGGCGGCAGCGGCCTGGCCTGTCCCTGCTCACCCTCCCGCTCCCCTGGAGGACGGCCGTGGGCCCTCTGAGACTTCAGTCTGCCTCCCGCTGGATGTGGCATCTCATTTATCCTATGGAAACCCGCCGTGATTTTGAGTTCTGCAGAGACAGAAAGCCCTGGACCCTGGCCAAACTGGCGAGCCCCACGTGCCCGAAGATAGCGCGCAGACAGATGATGTTTATGGCGGAACAGTCACACAGACGGGAAACCCAGGCTGGCCAGGTTTCCACCACCCCCTGGCTGGGCAAATGCCAGCTGGGGCTGTCGTCTGCAGGGGAGCCAGCTCCAAACTGGGCGACAGCTCAATTCAGAGGAGAAATGGCTCCTGACAAGAGCTCCTCTTGTTCTTTGTCACCCAAACAATCCCAACCGACTTTGCTTGCCCTGGATATCGGAGGATGGAGATATTGTCATTTCACTGGACACAAAGACAGCTGTGTCCCACCTTCTGGAGGGTGGCCCAATCTGCTCAGGGCACATGGGTTGGTCACCTGCTCCCGTGTGTGGGAAAACATAGGTGACTCTGCCTCTCTTCCTCGTGACAACCCAAAGCACCAGACACTCCTAGCAGTGCCCACGTGCTTGGAAAGTAGGTATCTCTCCCATTCCAAGCCACCAGCCCAGCTAACAGGCCCAGTGACCGTGCTCAGGGCTCAGGGCACAGGCTACCCAGACCCTTCAGGAAAGGCTCCACCTTGGAGACCCTTTGTGGTCAGAGGGCTGGGGTTCTAGAATCTGGAGGCCTGCTGTGGAGGCTTGTCTCACTTGGTCTAAGAAAGAAGGTGCGTTTCCCAGTGGCTCCCCACTGTGTTGCTGCATGGCACCCACTGCACTGGTGTGTGGGCCACACTGGGCTCTGTTCATAACCTGAGCCCTTGAGAACAGGGCTGGGCCTTGTCCTTCACTGGATCCATGTGGCCCGAGCCAGCTTTATGCAGGGTAGGTTCTGAGGTCCTGTTTACAAATGAAGCAGTGGATAGATAGGTGGGTGGATGGACAGGTGGGTGGATGGGTGGATGGGTGGATAGATGGATGGATAGGTGGATGGCTGGCTGGATGGGTGAATGGGTAGATAGGTGGATGGGTGAATGGGTGGATGGGTGGATAGATGGATGGATAGGTGGGTGGATGGGTGGATGGGTGGGTGGATGGGTGGATGGGTGGATGGATAGATGGGTAGGTGGATGGGTGGATGGATGCGTGGAAGGAAGGTGTTGAGAGCCACAGTTTGGTCGGAATGATGCCTGGCATTGTGCTAGAGGGAATGGTTGAAAGGTGACCCTGCTCTGGAATTAGGGCGGCTCTGGGATTAGGGTGGATCCTGGAGGGGGGGGGGTTGGGCGGCTCTGGGATTAGGGCGGATCCTGCTGCCTTGAGAGGCTACTTTGGAGTTCCCATTGAGTTATGGGGGATGCCGGGAGAATTGGGGCTCGGAGCCTGGTGGAGGGAGTGTGTTCCTGGGAAGTGGGTGTAGAGTGCTGGTGAGAGTTCGGGAATAGAGAGTTGCTGTTTGAACCTACAAGGCTGTGTGGCGGCTGGGTTATTTTGTGCCCAGCCAGACTGTGGCAGGAAGGGAAGAGAGGGAAGAAAAGAAGGGCAGATGGATATGTGGGTGCATGAATGGTAGCTTATTAACCGCCGTAGGAGAAACAATCGCCCAGGAAAGAGCTGCCTCTGGGGCCTTCCCTTCGCCTCCGCCTCCTCACAAAGATGCATCTGGGTCTAACGGGTCCTGCATCTCATTTCTCCGGAGGATTTTGGCTATGAAGTACCTCACAAGCCTTTCCCTGGACACAAATGGGGGGGGGGGTGCAGAATGTCTCAAGCCCCCTCCGGTCTACCTTCTAGAAGTCTTTCCAGAAAAGAGAAACTGACAAGCTAGATCACGAGTTGGCCAACTCTGACTGTGGCCCGATCCAGCCCCTGCCTGCATTGGTAAATGGAATCATTTGGGACAGAGCCACGACCCCTGGGTTCCACAAGGTCTGTGGCTGCTTCTGTGCTCTAAGCTGAGCTGAGTCCCTGCAACAGAGACCACAGGGCCAGCAAAGTCTTTGCAGAAAAGGGTTGTGGGTTCCTGGGAGTCAGCCTTGTCCAGGACTGTCACTGGCTGCTGGGACTTGGGTCGGCCCTGAGTGCCTGCTGACCAGTGTGGACGTGCTCTGAGAAGGGGGATCTCAGAACGCTCCGGAAGGGAGGAGCAGCAGGGCCGACACCCGAGACTGCACCAGGCAGGCAGCCCCCTTGGTACAGGAGTCCTCTGTAGCATGGTGACAACAATCCCTCCCAGGTGGCACCTTCTCAGAAAGGGCTGCCCTGACTTCCGTCTCTGAAACCATCCATCCACCCCTCGCTTGGCTTTTTAAAAAAACCCGCTGCATTGAGATGGTTCACCTGCCACAGAGGCCCCAGGAGGAAGCCTAGAGCCCAGCGGCTTTTCTCACAAGTGCTCGGTCTCCACCAGACTAAAACCTGGAATACTTGGAAATCATTTAAAATCATTTTTACCTTAGATTTTAAAAGTACATACAACATCAGCTTTACCACTCTGAGCATCTGGGGAGGGGGCTCAGTGGCATCAGGCACCTCTGTTTGCGGTGTCACTGTCACTTCCAGGGTTCTTTTTGTCCTGCTTTATCTTTCCATGGCTCTGGCGGCTACCTGAGAATGCATTCTGCTGATGCTTCACGGCTGGCTGTGCGCCTCTCCCAGGTGAGCCCACGGGGCAGGACCTGGTCTTTCTCACTGTTCATCCCGACCCCTGCAGGTCTGTTAGGGGCGTGGCAGGTGCTCCTTAAGTGTTTGAATAAGTGAATGAATAAAGAACCACCAGCCTCCTAACTGCACGTGGCAGACGTGGCAGATGGGCTTCACGGAAAGGCCCCCGGAAAGGCCCCGCCATGTGCCCGCGGTCTGCGCTCAGCTAAGGCAGAGAGCTCTGCCCCGCAGGACTGCACGGACGCCTCCCCTCGCTCCTGGCCCCAAGGAGCAGCCTCAGCCTTCGCTCTCCCACCGGAACCTGTGAGTTGGCCAGAGGAGGCTCCCCTCTAACTTCTGTGTCCTTCCTCCTGGGACCTAACAGAGGGCTGAGTGGCACCTAAGCAGGAAGGTGACTGAGGTGTCAGGAGCTCCAAAACCCGAGGAGTGGCACTCCACCCCTGTATCAGGTGGTTCTCTGGTGAAACAGAACCAACAGGGATGTCTACATGTCCATATCTGACTCTTGAGGGGACAGAGAGAGAGGGAGAGACTCATTTTAAAGAATGGGCTCACATGATCAATTGTGGGGGCTGAGAAGCCCCAGAATGTAGGGCAGACAGGAGCCTGGAAATGTGGGTGAGCATTGATGTTGGAGTTTTGAGTCCAAATTCCAGGGCAGCAGCTGGAAACTCAGGAAGGGCCCCCGGGTTGTGGTCTGGAAGGAAGATCCCTTCTATAGGAAACCTCAGACTCTGCTCTCAGACCTGTCAACTGATCAGACGAGGCCCACCATATTATGGAAGTTCATCTGTTTTGCAGAGTCTATGGATTTAAATGTTGGTCACATTTATAGAATACCTTCACAGAAATATCTAGACTGGTGCTCGACCAAGATCTGGGCACTGCTGCCTGGTCCAGCTGGTGCATGAAAGGAACTGTCACAACCTTATCACACCTGTGCTCTCCCCACCTTGCCAGTCATTGCCACCTCCCCAGAAGGAAGAGGGCAAGGTGAGATGTGGACAGCCACTCAGCACGGGCCACAGGGATGACTCGTTTCTGTCACGTGGGCCGATGCTCGGCCCAGCCCCCCAGAGCTGTTGGTGACTGTGGACTCACCAGCCTTCTCCTCTAGAGTCTGCCACCACCTGCCTCTTTCCCAGAGGGGCGAGGCCTCTGGATTCAGGCCGTTGTCATTGGCCTTGCTTCTGTGGCCTCAGTAGCCAGCCAAGCACCACAATGGCTTCCGGCCCTGCCACTGTTAGACCTCGGGGCTGCCACCTGGAGGAAGGTACAGAGGAGGCCTCGGGCTTTGGCTCCTTGGGAGACCCATGTGGGGACTCAGAGGGAGGCAGGGAGGGTTGTGAGGCCGACCCCTGTGGTGGCCCTGGAGCCCTGCGCCTGAGGCCCAAGCTGCGCTCTAGGGGGATGCTCCCGGCCACCCTCCCTCCAGGACAGGAAACATGCCAATGGGTAGAGACACCAGAGCCACCCGGCGCCTGTCCTGGCCCCGCCACGCCCTGGCTCTGCCTGTCATTTCAGCAGATCTCTGCTCTGCAGCACCCTCGCAGCTATGCCACAAGCCCTGTGCCTCCCCACTGTGCTAAGCGTCCATTCCGTGCGCGCACACCCTCGAGAGGCAAGGGACAGGAGGCAGGGCCTGGCACGCCCAGGAACCCTGCCCACTCTCCTGGATGGCCAAGAAGCCACGCCCGCCCTCACTGCCAGCCAGTGCAGCTACTCATCCCACTGGGGCTCCCTGGGGCCAGCTGGCTCGCCCCTCTGGACCAGCACCAGCCCAGGTAGCAATGGGCCGGCAGATGGTGGGAGTGGCCGCTCCAAAGGACCAAGCCAGTCCTTGTTGTTTGTGCTCTTGGGATAATGAATGAAAACTCACATCGCAGGTGCTCAGCAAAGGGTGCTTCTTGGGCAGAGGAGCTCAGTTGTTTGGAGGCATTGAGCCCGTGGTTACATTTTAATTAGTTTGATAAATGATTATGCCTCTGAGACACCCAGTCTGCCTTCCAGGCTCTCTTCCCCACCACCAATAGATGCATCCCATTTCCTTATTACACAAGCCTGTGCTCTGCGTTTAAAACGCCAGGGTTGCAGAGGTCCTGTTTCCAACATCATCTAGAAACACATCTACCTCTACTGAAGGGCAGAATTCCTGACTGTAAGTCAGCCTGGCCGCAGGCTCCACCCAGGGGGACGCGCGTCAGAGCTGTTTGCCTGTCCTCTCTGAGCACGAATCCTGGCCCACTCTGCCTCTGCCAGAAAGCCTGGCCTTCTTTTCTCCCCAGAGTGGGACGTATGGGGCTCCCTGGAGCTGGCCCATCTTTTCATTCGAAGCACAGAATGCCTCAAGCTGGGGCAGCTCAAGGGCACCAGGCAGGGAGGCTGGGGACGTGCACAGCCCAGAGCACGCTGCTGTTCTGATGGGTGTCTCCAGGCCTGATGGCCTCCCAGGGCACTGGCAGGTGGCTGCTGGGTGAACTGTCATCTGACCTCTATGTTTACTTCGATAAACACGCGGAGAAGAAAGTGCTCCTGTAAATTTTAGTCCTCGGGAAAGAAAGAGTCCTTTTGTTCCCCAAGATATCGATTCCCAGGGACTACATCCCTCATCCCTCAGCTCTGCACGAGTCTGAGACCTCACTTACTTAGAACTTAATTGGAGCTCGCCAGAAAAATCCGCATGAAACCCCAGAAGGTGGCCTCGGGTCTGACTTGCCCAGCTGCGGCGCTGGCCTCCTGGGTTTCCGACCCTCGAGGGTCCTTCTCACTGGCATATGGGTCCAGTCAAGTCTGGTGGCTGTCAGAGCCTGGATTTGGTTTTCAAAATGGAATATCCTAAAGGGAACCGTCTCAGCTCCAGCGAACAGATCCATCCATTTAGATTGTCTGCTGGTGGAGGGGAACCTCCTAAGTCGGGCCACGGCGTGTTCCAGTTAGGAGCTGAGCTCTCCCGCACTCCAGATGCCAGGTGACAGGGATCACTGATGCATGGCTTTCAGAGCAGTTGGTTTTATGGTTTGGCGAGGCTGGATCTGAGATCCCGCTGGGCTTCATTTGCATACCGAATGACATTCTAGAAAAGGCTCCTGGAAGGCCTCAGATGCAGCAGCCCTCCATCTCCGCTGCCAGGTATAGGTCATTTTCAACGAACATCTGGTGAGTGTAGCTTTAATTAGGGATCTCCAGGGAATGTCGGGGAGGAACAAGAGAGACATCCCCAGGGAAGATTAAAACACTGACAGTTGCCCCATGCACAGGACCCCAAACTGCCTTGTCCCGATTGTACGACATCGTCTGATCGACTGTGATGGGGACACCCTTTGCATGAGAGGATTTTATGCTAGCTGCACGCTGCCATAGGCCGAGCCCCCTTCCACACCGAAAAGAACCTGTCTCCTCCAGACAGTGGCTTCTGTGCCCTAGGGTTTGAGAAGGGTTTCCCCTTATGCAGTCCAAGGAACTAAAACTGTCCCTAAGATGTGGACATGGAGTCGAGGTCACATGAGCACTCCCTGCCAAGGTCACATGAGCTATGACAAAGAGCCAGTGGAAGGCTTTGCTGCCATGCCAGAGAGCTTGGTTCCCGCTTCTCCCTTCCTGCAGGGACAATGCTTGAGTGGCACCTCGTTATGTAAAACGGATTTTATTGTCCACATGGACCAATGAGACCTAAGCTTCTTCTTAGAATTCTTCCTATTGCTCGGTGATGTCTAAGATTTAAAATTCCATAAACTCACAGGGACAAGTAAAAATGGCCTTTCCTCTCCTTTGCACTTTGCTGAACACCATGCCCTGCGTGCTCGGCTGTGGCCTGCTGACGCACACAGAGGCAGCCCAGCCATTGGCTGCTCCTCCCCTCCTCCCTTCTTGATAAATGTAAGTAATAATAATTTAAAAATTCCTCCATTTCACTGGAATACCCATTAAAATGTAAACACGCAGAGAGGATTTTGAGTAGGCTACAAAAATGCTTTATTCAAGAGACTGCCAAAGACAAAGTGAATCTAGTTGATTTTTAAACCCACTCTGTGTATGTAAATATGTTGCTCCAAGTTCTGAGAGGTCCACGGAGGTCTGGGATTTACGGGGGGATGGGAGGCATGGCATGGGTGCTGTTGGACCCTCGTCTTGCAGCTTACAGGTTGTCTACCTGGATCAGACACAGAGACCCTGAGCCGGGGCTGTGGGCAGGGGCCCAGACGCCTCCCACTGACAGAATATGGGTCCTCTGCCAGGAATTTCCCAGTGCAAAGAACTCTCTGAGCAGGAAGAACGAGGTTTTCCACCTGTGCCCATTCATGGTTTTTTTCCTAGGTGTGACCTTGTAGAAAGGGTCACCTATGCCATCATTGTCACTTGACTCGGGGCCTGGGGTTAGATCAGACCTCATCCACAGGTCCTTCCTCACTGTAGGTTCATCCTGCCAACTCCAGGGCTGGGTTGATGACTAAAGCCAAACCAGCAGAGAAGCTGGTCATCCCGGCAAGAGCTGTCCCCCGACACGTTTGCCATTCCCACCTGAAGACCCCAGAGCAGGGCCCATGAAGCCTCTATCTGTTCAGCTCCCGAATGCCAGTGGTGGAGGGGTCCCATAGTTGATGCCATTCAGAACGGGTGCAGGGAGGTGCGGTGGCAGTGACAAGGGCTGGAGCACGGAGGACGTCACTCTCGCCTGCCTCGGGGAAGTCTCGTTGTTCCACTAACTCCCCATCAGTTCATGGTCCTCAAGAGGGGTGGCTGGGGAGGGGGCCACCGCACCTGATCACACACCGTGTCAGCCTCCTTGGTACCTCTGGGCAGGCAGGGTGAGTTCATGCTCCGTGCAACCAAAGCGGGTCACGAGCTACCACCAGTTGGTGTGTGCGTGCGTGTACTGTGTCTCGGGACTTGTGCGTGTTTATGTAATCCGAGAGTATATTCTTTATTTTTACTGCCTGCTTTGCTCAGACTTCAGACAGCACTAAGATCATCAGCAGCTTCTAAATTATAGGTCGGCTCACCAAATACACTGTGTCGCTCATTAGCCCCGTCATCCTACGATCTGCACCACAATAAATTAAGTGACACAATTGCTGCAGGGAAATTAGGTGAATAATTCTCACATTAAACTAAAACTTTGGGATGCTTTTGGTTTCTTCCGGGCTGCTCCTGAGACAATCCAGAACCGTGAACAGACAACAGGCAGGACGCAGAGTTCCAAGGGTGCCATTCTTCAGAGCAAGTTAGGTGTGGTTTACATTAAAAATAGAACAGGCTCCCGCAAACAGACTTGTATTTATATAGAATGTTGCGACAACTGTCATTTTACATTAGTCAGAGAAATCCCACAGGACTGGTGTAAGTATTAAATGTGGCAATTTTTTTTTTGTTTACCGACAAAACATAATAAAAAGAGCAGAGCCTCCTGGATGACATTCGGGTGATTTTTTTCCTCTTTCCCTGAAGTCATTCATAAAATAAACATGTGTTCCCTGTCCTTGCTGGATGCTTTATGAGGGGCTCCTGACAGTGGGCCAGGAGTGATGGGCAAGCTGGTGCCCAGGGACCCCCCGGCCCCGCCGCAGCTCCCACTCCGGCCCACTCCTTCTCGTTTCCTGTGTTCCAAGCGGCAGTCACGAGCCTCACCTCAGCCCTTCTTGACCAGGTGACAGGATGGTGTTCCGGGTCTCAGGGGGACCTGTGTATTGTGGGAAAGCCGGCCTTTCTGCACAAGTGGGCCAGGGCCTGGCGTCTTGGCCACGAATCCCAAGTGGCTGGCGGAGGGCTCTCGCTGCCTGCAGCGCAGATCTCCAACGAGCTCACGGGATCACCCGGACAGGGAGAGGAGGGGGACGAGCCAGCGGCCTCCACGCTGGCTTTCCCCTTGTCCCAGTCTATGAGGCAAGACGTCACAGAGACAGGAGTCTGAGGACAACTGCTGACCCCAGCATGTGGTCACCTCTGGTCTTGCTGGACACGTGGTCCCAACCAGGGCTCCCTCTGGTCAGCCCCCAGGAGGGCCCCTGGGGCCAAGCATGGTGTGGGGATTGCTGAGATGCGGTCTGCCCTGAGGCCTGAAGCAGCAGCGTCTTCCAGAGGCTACTGGACAGCAATGCCGCCACGCGGGTGGCTCAGGGCAGGAGCAGGACGTGTGCGTCCTTGTGCTGCAGATGTCCTTGGTTTTAACTCAATAGTGAATAGTGACTGACGCATCCCACATGACATGGAGCTCCTGCAGCTCCCCCTTCCTCTGTGGGAGTGTACGGGCTCCCAAGACCTGTTCGAGGGCGGCTGCCTGCTTAGGGTGGACCCACTGAGCCGATGGCAGTCAGCATCTGCCCCTGCTCCTCCAGAACTCTGGCACTGGGATTTCCTGAGCTTCACCTTCACCTCATGAGCCCAATACAATCAGCCTCCAAAACCCTATATGGCCTCAGCCTGAGTCTGGTGGGTGCTTGTTGGCATGACAAAGAGGTCACCTCCCCTCTCCCCCTAACAACTGGCTGATGGGATAAACACAGCTCCTTTGGCTAGTTCTCCTGTGGCATTTCTGCCATAGCCAGTCCCTACATTACAGACAGAGAAAGAAATGTAGGAAACCATCTTAACATTTAATTTTTTTTCTCTTATAACTTAGGCAGTTAGTACAAGTAACATGACTGAATCATTGGTTTCCATTTTTAGTACATATTCTCTTGTCCTGGGTAATACTTTATTTATAACACAGGTAGATGAGACTGAAGTCATCTTGAATTTGCAATAAATGATCTGATCAAGTGAGGAAAAGTGCCCAATCCTGTTGGGGATTACTCTGGGCTCAAGCAGGTACTACTGGCTCCTCACCTCTGCTCCCAACTCACACCTGGGTCTAGAGGATTCTCAGTAGAGTTCATATGGGAGACAGGCATCTCTACCCCATCTCAACACATCAGACCCGTCCAGGGCACTTATGAGAAATCATGTTTTCTGGATGGTCAGTGGGCAATGTCGGGCAAGGATAGGCCTCAGTTCTTCCAGCTATGGGATCTGTGATTCTCGTGAGATCAGCCCTGATCATATCATAGAAAGGAGTTCCCCGACTTAGAAAAATAAAGCGTGGGAACAAAATTTTGGGGTCAAACTTAAGACAATATGTTACCATAAAGTAGAAAATTTTTGAAAGAGCAATCTTAGAATCTCATGGTTCTAAATCTGGTTTAGAATTTTGGGATTTCTCTCCCCAAGTTAGAAAGGTCTTACATTAGGGAAGAAATGATTAATTATGAACACAGCTGCAATGGCCTCATTGTTTAAAAAAGTGTTAAATTGAATTATTTAGAAAACACGTGCTTGCAGTTTATGTTCACCTAGGGAAGGAGACTTTAAAGCCCCCAAATAATTAGAAATCACATAAGATATTAGTTTAGAGATTTTTACCAAAACTTCAAGTATAGAGAAGGTGATGTACCCTTGGATTTGTAAGGCAGACTCAGGGAGGATGGAGATGCATGAGGTGATTAAGGTGTTTTGATTTTATATCCAGTGCAGCTTTTGGAGCTTGATGTCATAAGAAAAAAAAATCACCAAGCACAATAAGAAAACAATCCTCCATAGGACAGAACCAAGCAAAAAGTTAAGAATCAGGTCAGCTAAGTCTCCGATATTGGAATTACCAGAAAAAGAATATAAAATGAGTTTGTTTAATCTGAAGGAAGGAAGGAAGGAAGGAAGGAAGGAAGGAAGGAAGGAAGGAAGGAAGGAAAGCAAAGCAAAGTCAAGTCAAGTCTGATGAGGGAACAAGAAAATCTCAAAACCAACTAGGCAGAGTTGGGGGTGATAAACAGAACTTCTAGAAATAAAAATACAATAATTAAGATTTAAAAACTCAATGTAAACAAGATGCTAAACAGTTAAAAAGAATATTGGTAAATTGAAAGACAAATCAAAGAATCTAGACAGAGAGAAAACACTGAAAAATATGAAATAAATATTATAGAAAGTAGAGTATGATGCAGATGTTCTGAGTTCAAGAGGAGAGAAAAATAGGACCATGGCAATATCTGAGTTTTCTGAGGATTCTTAGAACTTCTGAAAGATAGCCACCCCCCAATTCAAGAGTCTCAGTGAAGTGCAATCAGGAAAAGTGAAAACCACTCCTCACCGAGTGTGGTTTAATGAAAATTCGGAACATAAAATGAGAGAGACTCTCTCAACAGCTCAGAAAAAGAGACAGGACAATTGGAGAGACAGCTGGTTACTCAACTGCGCAGCCAGTCCCAGGAGACATTGGGCGGGTATTTCCAAGTGCTGAGAGGGAACAGCAGCAGCAGCCTCAAACCCGTCAGCCTGATGTATACCCAGCAAAACTGTTTTCAGGAATGAGGGGAATATTTAAAACTTTCAGCATCAAAACCAAACCTGAGAAACACGTTCACAAGACTCTACAAGAATACCCCTCCCTCTCAAGGGCAGAAGGTGACTCCAGGGTATGTCTGAGATGGGAGAAGAAATGGGAGGGGGAGGAGGAGTGAGCGGACACACCGACTGCCCCCCATACTCAAGCTCCCTCCTCATTGCCTGCTCAAGGTCAGCCCTGCAGCAGTCCGACCACCCGACTCTGAACTTCAACAGCTTTACAGTCGCCACCAGACATTGTCATCTGCCCTCAAACATGCTGTTATTTCTTCCATCTTAAAGAAAACCTCCAACTCTAGCGCCACGTTCCTTGCTTTCCTCTGCTCTTCTCCTTAACAGCGTCATCCTACTCTGTCTCCTCCATTTCCTTCCTCCTCATCTCTTAAACAAGCTGCAGACGACTTGTCCCCCTTGGTGCATCAGGGCTTTTCTAGTCAGTGGCCTGCTCCGTAGGGTCAGTGGCCAGTTCTCAGTCCTCCTCAAACATGACCACTCCTCCTCCTTGATATGCCTTTATCCTTCCTGTCGGCAGCCTCTGCCCAGGGTCCTCCCTGCCTTGTCTCCCCCACCTGCTGTCCTAGACTCCATCCTTTGCAGAGGAGCCTTGGGGCCGGCTCTGTTCTTCGTCCATACTTACTGGTCAGTCTCTGGGCTGTGTAATGAATTACGCTTGGATGACTAACAACCGCAATCTGCTCTCTCACAGTCCTGGGCCCAGAAATCTGAAGTCCAGGGCCAGCAGGGCTGTAGTCTCTCTGAGGTCTCCAGGGGAGGCTCCCTCCTGGTGTCTCCACCCCGGCACGGCGTACCGCTATGTCACTCTGCTTTGTTCCCCCATCATTTCCTGTCCTTCTCCCTGTGGGTGTCATGTCTAAATTCCCCTTGTCTCATGAAGACCCAGATGTATTGAATTTGGGCCACTCTAACCGAGCATGACCCCACCTGGACTTTATCACACATGTAGAGACCTATTTCTAAATGAGGTCCTACTCACAGGTGACAGTGGGTGGGAGTTGGACTCCTCTTTCTGGAGGACACAGTTCAAGTGGCCACGCTCCTCCAGCCTCTAACCTGGAGGTCTCACCTCTCTGCCCAAGACATGAGCGTCCCTTGTTCAGCCCGGCCTTCCTCCGTCCCCTAAAGGCAGTGCTCTGTAGACCCAGTGAGCTGGGGCTTCAGGGCCCCTCCTGCACTGGTTTTGTGTAATTCTTGTTTTTCTTCCTTAAAAAAGGACCTCAATAAGCTTCAGGCCAGGAAACCTGGATTTGCCCTAGAAACCACGGACTTGGAACTCAACCGCCTCTGAATCTGAAGACGTCTCAACTTCAGGATGTCCGACATGGAGCTCCCATGGGCTCTCCCACCCGGTGCCTCCCCAGCTCCCCTCCTCCACTGATGGCCACTGTCTTCTTCAGGTGCTCAGGACAAGCACCCTCAGAAACACACGTGGTCTACCCAC
The DNA here is from genome assembly GCF_964194105.1 of Spermophilus citellus. Taxonomy (NCBI): domain Eukaryota; kingdom Metazoa; phylum Chordata; class Mammalia; order Rodentia; family Sciuridae; genus Spermophilus; species Spermophilus citellus. The sequence continues at coordinate 134,819,039 of NC_138191.1, forward strand.
AGAAGCACGCGTGGTCTACCCACACCCGACCCATCAGGAGTGTGCGCTGAGCGCCAGTCCCCTCTGCCCTGAGGTGCGGTCCTCCCCACTTGGTTGCCACCGGAGCCTCCTGACTGGCCTCCTCTCAGCACCGCAGTGGGAGGGAGCCTCCTCACAGGGAGTCAGACCCTGTTGCTCCTGTGCCCAACGCCCTGCAGGGCTCAAAGCCCTGGCGATAGATAACCCCAGGTCCCTGCGCTCTGGCCCTCCTCCTGCTCCTTGCTCAGGTCCTGGCCCACTCTACCCAGCCGCGCAGCCTCCTGCTGTCCTTCCACACTCCAAGTCCTTCCACCTTCAGACTGCACTGACTGTCCTCCAGGGTTCCTGCTCCAGGGGGACATGGCTCGCGCCCTCACTCCCTCAGCCTTCACTCAAACCTCACTTCCTCACGGAGGCCGCCCCTGACCACCCGAGGAGATCAGTTTGCATCCCAGCCTGCCTGCTCTGCTCCTCCTCTTCCTCAGAGGAGCTGCCTCTTTCTAACATCTAACTTACTCAGGGAGGACGGGGACACATAGAGTTGTCACCCCAGCTGGCGTGAAAGTCCACGAGGCTGGGGACCCTTGCCTGCTCTGCCACTGTATCCGGAGTGTCTGGAACAGAGCCAGGCGCACAGTGTTAACTACTCTGTGGAGGAGAAGAATGGACGTATTCACCAGGTAAAGTGATCACGGTGACAAGGCCTGTTTTGTGAAGATACCAGCAGTTCCTTCACACTGGTGGGGGAGGCAGGCCTGGGAGAGTTGCCCATGATGAGTTTCTTGTGCCGATTGAGAGGATGGTGAAGACGTTGACTAGCCTTGGACTCTGTTAGGCACATGTCTATGTTAGAATTTCTAGGGTGACCACTAAAAAGAGAAATAAGGGTTCTGACCTCTACGCCATTAAAAAATGGAAAAGGGAAAAACATGGCAAGAAAGTAGAGAAAAGGAAAGAATCACACGCGAGCCACAGACAGAATAAATGGAAAGTACTAGATGGCAATAGTGGATCCAAACAGAGGGATAGGAAGGCCAAGCTAAGAGATTGATCCTCAAATAAGAGATTACAAGTTAGATTAAAAATAGAATCTCACTATATACCATTTAGACCTGATGAGAAAAAGGTGAGGAAATGAATGTTGGAAGTGAAAGGGTGGAAGAGATGGAAAGGCAGCAGAGAAAACAGATTTAAAGCCTAAGTATCACCAGAGATGAAGAGGTACATATTGATGAAATGTTTGATTCAAGAGGTGATACAACTCTAAACCTATATATACCCAATAACATAGGCCTAAAATAGCTAAAGCAATACTTGGCAGAAATCCAAGCAGAGATTGGCAGATGAAAATACATGCCTCAATTCTTGGTAGATCACATAGTAGAAAGAGAAACAGCACAAAAGATTTGAACAATGTCATTCAGAAGCTTAACTAAGTACCCAGGGCTCACCACACAGCGCACACTCTTGAAACAGCTGGAATGCATTCTACACTAGAAATCAAGTCTCAGCAAATTTGAGAGAGACTGCATCTCACAAAGCACTGTCTGTAACCACAGGCCAATTAGGGAGGGATTTACGGTGAAAGTGCCACCTTCATTCCACAGGGACTTACGAGGACCTACTCAGCACTGAGCACTGTACATGCACATCCACCCCTGCTGTCAGGGATGCATGTTCTGTGGGATGGTTCCAGTGTTAGTTGTGGGGAGAAATCCAAACAGTTATAAAGAACAGCACTGGAGGTACTGGGCAGTGCCGAGGGGGTGCACGTGTGGACCGGGTGGTTGGTGGCCTTGCTGAGGACATGTGCAGCCCAGAACTACAGGTTGTGAGGCACAGCACGTGGACACCTGCAGGAAGGCTTTTCTAGATGGAACACAATATCCCCAGTGCAGGTGGGGGACTCGGGGACCCTAACACAGGGGATAGGAACTTCTGGGCCAAAGATGGCGACTCCTCGAGCCTGCCAGGACCTTCTAAGCCTGCAGAGTGCCCCCTCCTCTCCAGTAAGAGCTGGCACACCCCTGTTCTGGGAAATAGCACTGAGGCCTCGCTCCCCGTGGTAACTGGCGTCTCCACTCAGGATGTTTCTGCTTTCCTGCTGCATATACGGTCTAAAACTAGTGTTAAATAGCAGCGTAACCCAGTGGGGGTGGGCCAGGCCTAATAAGGGAGGAAATACCCAGGTATTTTGAAGACTGTTGGACACAGAGTCCAAGTTGATATTGAGACTCAGAGACCCCCAAGTGTCACGATGATCCCCCTGTTAGAGCAGGGCCTGATAATACATGGAGTCCTGTGCAAAGTCCGCTTCTAGTATGTCCACTGGGTCTGTGGATCCACCTATTGGCCATTTCCCCATCATCAAATGGGTAATTGGGATTAACCTACTTGGCTGTTGATGCAGCCTCACATCAGGTCCTGGGTCTGTGAGGCTGGAGGGGACCGGGCAAGTAGAAGTCTCTCCCTGGCTAGTTAAGACAGCAAAGCCAAAGCAACAGCTCACCCCCAGGAGGGAATGTAAAGGAAGAAGCTAAAGAAAGTGGGGGATGGGGAACTTCGCTCACCAGTGTAGCCCCTGCAAAAGCCAGAAGGGCCCTCAAGGAAGACTGCTGAGCTCTCTCTACTCAGCAGCAGCCCTGATCATCCACACCCACCAGCCAGATGGCTTCCCGCAAGTAGATTACTACACCCTCAGATACGCGGCACACGACAAGTGATCCATGACTACGGTGTCTTCTATCTCCGTCTGAAAGTTTTCATTCACATGGAATAAATAACAATATTCACTTACAATAAACAAAACACAAACTGAGGAAAATGGGATAGAAGATATCAGGAGCAAGACCAGGGTGACTACAATCACCATTTCTATTTGACATAGAATATTGGATATAGAATATGGAGATCCAATCCAGTGTAATAAAGCAAGAAAAAGAAATCAAAGCCATAAATATCAGAAAGGAAGGAATAAAACTTTCATTATTTGCAGATGAAATAATTGTATATGTATAGAATATACTGGTTTCAAGAGATAAGCTTATTAGACGGAATAAATAATTTTATCAAGGATGCTGGACACAGGTCAACACACAAGGAAATTATATTTCTCTCTGTCAGGAACTATGGAATACAAGATGAGATCTTTAGTATATATATAAAGATCTAGTATAGCATCAAAAACATCACCCTTGCTTCAGATCTTTATGTAAAAGTGATTTCCTCGGAGAAAACTTCCCCACCCTTGCCACCAGATCAAGTTGTGTAACTTCTTTGAAATGCCCACCATGATGGCACTTAACCACGTAGGTGATGTTCAAAGTCCAGACTCCTTGAGAGTGGGAAGTGCCCTGGTGTGAGGAAGTGCCCCAGGATACTCCTTGACTGCCTGATGGAACCAATCAGCATGGCCTGCAAGTCAGTAGGCTCCAGGCAACCCTCGACCCTTGCTTGTCTGCTTCCACCCACCCAGCGCAAGGGGCTTCACACTCCTTCGTCTCCCTAGTTCTCCCTACCCTCATTTGTCACCATTCTCCATCGTCCATTCACACCCGACACACCCTGAGACCCTGTGTGTTCCAGGCACTGTGCTAGGATCTAGACACTCAGCCGTAAAAAAAGACACATGGCAGCCACGAGCTGGCTTTCACTGGCAGCAGGTCAGCAGGTGGGACCGCTGCACAACAGAAAAGCTCCCCTCTGGCTGTGGAGGACAAGGTCCTCCCTTCCCACAGCACTGTGTAATCCCAGAAGCAGCCGAGGAGAACCGCCCTCCTCTCCTATTTGTCACGTCCAATAACCCTCTCCCTGGAATTCCAATGGGGTGGCTCTCTCGGCTGAGTAGTCATCCAAGGAAACCCATTAATACAGTCAGAGCTTGTACTGGCGGTGATTCATCTAATACCAAAATGGAGGGGGAAATCAATAATACTTAGCTCTGTTCACGTGACATTTTTCTGTAACCAAGGTAAGTGTCTCTCATAAATATCCCCCCAAATGCTGTGAAACTCGTGAGCCTTTGTCCCCTAGCCCTTATCGAGTTGCCCAGTGCTGTTTTATTCATGATCTACCAGGTCACCACCCAGGAGACGCGTGCCCCAGGGTGAAATCCAGAAAGTTCCATGTGCCACCTGGCCCGGCACCGTGCTTCTCTGTGCTTGGACAAGGAGCAGTGCAGTGCCATTCCTGCCCTACTCGGAGGAGCACGGTCCTGTTGACCGTGTTCAGAGCCACGTGGGCCTGGGCTGTGAGCACTGGGCTCTCACACCAGCTCTGCAGTACATCTTCCCACTTTCTGTCAAGCTGGCTAGTTGCACATACCTGCCCATTTCCCAGGGCTTCCTCCTACCCTGCAACAGGCAGGTGGCACCTTAGCCACAAGGGCCCTGGTAGCAGGAATGGTCCCTATGAGCAAAGCAACCCTGTCTATGTCTCCCCCTGAAAGGATCAAGGGCTGGCCTAGGCAGTGCCTCGCTCTGGCTGCATCCCACTTGTTGGTTTAACTGTAAACATCTCTTATAAATACCCCCAGAGGGCCATCGATGTTGCTGTTTCTGTTAGCTCCCCCGACATTGGTCCACACAGTGCATTCCAGTCCACCTGGCACTGACCCAGGGCAGGGGCCCAGATGGGGCACCTACCACGTGATGCCATTCAGTTCAAGCACCTTTTGGCCTTGGCCACCCCTTCTCCCTCCTGGACTTGAAGGCATCAAGCACAAAGAGCTGTTTCCCGTTCATTCCAAACCCTTTCCTGGAGTGTTCTGCATCTACTGCCGCACAGAGCCCTTCTACGGCTGCACGTTCATTGCTCCTCAGACCCAGGCAGGTGTCTCGTGCCTCAGGCTGACAGCAGGGCTAATGCCTCTTTGGCTTCACACTCAAAATATGGCCCTCTCTGAGGCACACTCCCTGCGGAGTGTGGGTAGAGTCAACATGAAACTTGGTCCCAAAGCTAAGCCACAGGGGAGCATGTGATCCCAGGAACTCAGGAGGCTGAGCAGGAGGATGGCAAGTTCAAGATCAGCCTCGGCAACTTAGCAAGGTCTTTAGCAACTTAGCAAGATCCTGTCTCAAAATAAATAAATTTAGACTCTTTGTGTTAGTCAGCTTTCCAGAACTACAACAGAGGAGCTGCACCCAGTCGACAGCTGCCAATGGCCTTGCAGCAAAGGGACGAGGACAGTGAAGCTTCAAGGACATCCCCCTTCCCGTCCCGGGTTCTCGGACACCATCACTGCCCTGAAGGCCGAGCCCTCGGCTTCCTCTTTCTCTCTCTGGATCTAGTCACTCATCCTATGGACGTCTCCCTTCACCGGAGTCTCAGGATGACTAAAACTGGGGACTGTTTGGCACCTGGAGGGAGAGTCAGGCCTGGGTCGTCAGAGGCCATTTCTGCCCGATCTCAGGTGAACAGTGAAGTGCTTCTGCTGAAGCAGAGCCCCGTGAATGCAGAACGAGGCAGGGGATTGACAGCCGGAGGGAGAAACTGTAATTGTCAGAAATGTGGGGATTTGTCCCTAACACACGGACTCGGCCGTCTCCACTGTGAAGCCCGAGTGGGGATTCCAATCACCACGACGACCCGAAGCGCTGCTGCGCCTCATGCTCCCTGTTCCCTCCCGCGCGGCCTATGGCTTAGCATTAGGGGGGCCACTGCTGAAGGCACCGTCCCAAGATGAGAAGCAGTGACGCCCATCTGGGGTCAGGGCTGAGGCCATGGACAGCCACGCGGGTGCCACACGCTGCAGCCTCTGGGGGCCGCGTGGGATGGAATAGGAGGGGCTGGCGCTCCCTCCCAGGTGGTGCCTCCCAAGGCCCGAACCCTGAGGCCCCTGCTGCAAGGTCCCCCAGACCTCTGTGGGCTTTGGCCAGACCCAGCTGTGTCCTCCCCACACCTGTCCTGTCCATCACGCGCCCGTGCAGAGCGGCTGCTGTGGAGGGGGTGGACGAGGGGCTCTGCTTCCAGTGCATGGAAAGCGGCCACAGGCAGAGGAGCAGGGTGGTGGGAGATGGCCCTCAAGCCTGGGTGACAGCAGCCTGGGGCGGCCCCGCACAGGGCAGTGAGCATCTGAAATACGGGGGTGGGTCTCCTGGCTTCGCTGGGTGGGAGTCCAGGGTCCTTGTGCAAAAATGTCTTCAGCACATGTAACCCTGAGCCAAGGTCCCTGTGGCGGTCCCTGTCCCCTATGCCCCTGCCCTCCTCCTCACTGCCTTCCCCAGAGGCACCTCCCACCTCCCTCCTGCCCTGTCCCACTTCCTCCTCCCACTCACATCTTTCCTACAGATCAGGCTAGGCTCGCAGAGGGACAAGGACATCTAAGATACGAGGGTGTCTAATCGGATCCTATGTGTATCATATTTTAAAAATAAACCTACCCAGGTTCTGACTTTAAGATGATGGAATAAATACGTCGCTGCCCCTTCATCAGAAAATCACCCCAGGACTGGGGAGAGTGCGTCTCTGCCTGGAGGAGGGCTGGCTGCTGCGGCAGTGGCCCTCGAGGGAAGGCTCGTACAGAGGATGTCCAGGGGCCAGAGGAGGGCACCGAGACGTGTCTGTAAGTGCAGATCCAGGCAAAGCCACAGAGTGCAGGTCGCCAAAGCGGCAGCACGAGCCCCAGGTGCTAACCCTAAGGCACAGCGCGGGGCAGCCCAGAAGGGCCAGGTTCACAGCTGGTCCAGAAAAGTGGACATGGGAGAGGGTCAGAAAAGGGGTGGCCAGAGAGACAGTGCCCTGCAGCGCCAATTCCTTCTGCCCGGGGAGAGGGCTCACAGACAGCCATGACTCTCTACAGCCTTGGCCATCCAGGGACAATCTGTGCTAGCCTGGACGCCTGCGATGACCATCTCCCTCAGGAAATGCCCTCAAATAGCAGATCCAGGGCCACAGGCAGGAAACCCACCACAAAGGACCAGGAACAACAGAAAAGCATCAGAATTCAAAGAGTGTGATCACGAGTGTGAGAGTGCGGGGAGGAGGATGACACGGAGCACAGGGGTGAAGGACCTCGCCATTTCCAGGGGGTCTTTGAACACGGATGGCCAGGCCTCGCCACGAATTCCACATACATTAAGGAAACAAAGGCTGCTTTGAGATGAAAACTCGAGGCAGAACTACAATGGCAGCAGAGGGGGTGAAGTGTGAGTTGGCACAACTCTGGGAGACGTGAAGGAAAGACCAAATCAGCCACCCCACGAGAGCCACAGGAGGCAGCCCAGGGGACAGAAGGCCTGCCGAGGGGCAGCGCAGCACAGAGAGGACAGGAGCCAGGAGGCGACCAAGTTCAGACTAGCTCTGCTTCTGGGCAAGATGGGTGAGGACAGAGGGGAGACGCAGGGAGGGTGCTGAGGGAGCACCCACCGACAGACGCGGGGTCGGAGTGGGGTCTCCACAAAGCAAACAGCTGCAGGCAGACTGGGGGCGGGAGACCGGGACTGGAAGTGCCCTGGAGACGCCACGTGCTTCTCCTTGTCCTGTGCCCAAGCCTGGACGCGAGGCCCCCAGAGCTGGGGTGGGGCCCCTCCTGGGTGGGGCACCAGCATGTGGAAGGAGGGCCCCAGGGTGCCCTCTGCCCCCACACAGAGTGGACGAAATCCCAATTCTTCTTTCTGTTTACTTGAACTGCAGCCCCAGGCCATCCCGGGGTGGCGATGCAGCGACAGGGGCCCTTCACCATGGGCCCTAACACCATGTGTGAAGGGAAACTTCCCCACCCCAAGGAAGGCCTGTGGTCCCGAGAGGCTAAAGCAAAGCCCAGCTGTCTTCTCTCCCCACCCCGCTCTCCCCCTGACCTACCACTGTGGCCCCAGATACGGACACAAACTATGGGGTTTGCACAATGGAGCAAGGTAACTAATCCCCCGCATCCTGGAAGGGGGCTGAAGAGAGGCCCGGGAGACAGAGAAGGGGGAGGATTCCGAACATGTGTTGGGTGAACCCCCAGGCTCACCCCCAGCTGCACGTGCAAGGAGCTGACCAGACTTTGAGAACTGGACCGTGAGGCAGACCACCACCGTGCATCAGCCTGGCCGTCCAGCAGTGCACCAGCAGGACAGCTCCTGGCAGGACAAAAAGGCTTTGAACCCAGAAATATCATGGAAACCACGACCTCTGGAAGGCTGGTTGAAACCTGAGTCTGAACCCCACTGGAATAATCACCCACTCAAAAGTATTCCCAATCCTCTTTGATTTAAATCAGACCTACAGTCTCATAACATAATGTTCAACATGCACAGATAGAATCCAAAATTGTTTGGCATAGTAAGAGCTAGAAAAATTTCAGCTTTCATAAAAAAAGATACATAGATGGTGGAATTATCTGGCAAAAACTTGAAATCAGCTATTATAAAAATGTTCCAAGAAGCAAGGGTAAACATTCTTTAAACAAATGGAAAGATAAAAGTTTTGGAATATAAATAGAGACTATAAAGAAGAACCAAATGGAAATTTTAGAACTGAAAATTACCATAAACCAAACAGAAAACTTATTGGGTAGACCAAATAGCAAAATGAAAATTACAGAATAAAAGGAGCTTGAATAACTTCAATGGGAAATTTCAATCTGAACAACATAAAAAAATGGAAAAAAATAAACAGAGCCTCCAGGAACTGTAGGACAATGTAATAGATGATTTGCCTCCGAGTCCTTTAAAATACTTCTGCCGGTTGAAATACCAAAACATGTAATCAATACCAAAACATGTAACATCTGTGTTCCTGAGACTTGGAAGACAATAAGAAAGATCATGGTATAGGAAAAAAGTTGAGTAAATAATGGTTGAACATTTTCTACATTTGGCAAAAGTCATAAACCTATAGATTTTAAAAGCTTAGTGAATTCCAAACAGGATAAATCTATTATGAAAATGCAGAAAACTTAACAGTAAGGGGAACTCTTCAAAGCAGCTAGAGAGAGATGACATGTTACTTACAGGGCAGATCAGCAGACTGTGGGGCACAGGCCAGCTCTGGCTTACCCGGGTTTTGTAAATAAAGTTTTATTGGAACATAACCACAACCTTTCCTTTATGCATTGCCTGTGACTGTTTAGCAATACAATGGCCGAGTTGAGCAGTTGTGACAGATTGTATAGCTTACAAAGCCAAAAATATTTACTCTCTGGACTTTGACAGAAAAATAATCCCTTGTTATAGGGAAACACTGATTTGAATGCGGCAGATTCCTCAACAGAAAACATGCAGGGCAGAAAGAAACAAAAATGTGTAGGTAATAAAAGGAAGAACAGTCAACCTAGGACTCTAGGCCCAGCAAAAAATATCCTTCAGGAACAAGGGTGAAATAAAAACAGTGTCACAGAAGAAAATCTAAAAAAAATAGTTGCCAGCAGGCCTTCTCTAAAGATTTTAAAGAGGTTCTTCAGATGGAAGGACACTATAAACCAGAAGGAAATCTAGAACATGAAGGATGAAGGAAGAGTAGCTGAATTAATGAACACCTGAGTAACTGTAATTGATGATCTACCTGAGTCCTTTAAAATACTTCTGCTGGTTGACAGGAAAAAATACAACTCTCTATTGTATCTTTCAATATAGATGAATAAAGCATCTAAAATACAAGAGGAGGTGGTAAAGGGATTCATAAGGTGGAGAGGTTCTATAATCCACTGATTATAAGTAGGTTGTGAAAGGTTAAGAATGTGGATCATAATCCACACAGCACAAAGAACTATTCAAAAAGATAGAGCCAAAACACAATAGATAAAACATTTAAAACAAGTTCAAATATCAGAAGTAGGAGAAAGTAAACAATGGGGAACAGAGGAAACAAAGCAAATAATAAAAAAATTTTTCAATTACATTAAATGTAAATTGTCCAAATATAATAATTAAAAGACAGTGAATGGGGCTGGGGATGTGGCTCAAGCGGTAGCGCGCTCGCCTCGCATGCGTGCGGCCCGGGTTCGATTCTCAGCACCACATACCAACAAAGATGTTGTGTCTGCCGAGAACTAAAAATAAATATTAAAAATTCTCTCTCTCTCTCTCTCTCTCTCTCTCTCTCTCTCTCTCTCTCCTCTCTCACTCTCTCTTTAAAAAAAAAAGACAGTGAATGTCAGAATGGATAATTTAAAAATACAACTCACAAAAATTCACTTTAGATATAATACAATTAAAAGTAAAAGGAGGGAAATATATATACCAGGTAAACACTATGAAAAGTATAGTTTGGATATATTAATGTCACACAAGGTAGACCACAGAGCAAAGAAAATGACCAGGGATTGAGACATTGTGTAATAATAAAGGGATGAGACATAACAATACTAAATGTCTATCCATATATAAACATGTTTCAAAATATGTGGAGCAAAATCCTACAAAACTGAAGGGAAAAACACAAACACAACTGTACATGAAAATTTCAATAATTCTCTCTCAGGAATAGAGAGAGAATCATTATAGACAGAAAATCAACAAGGACATAGAAAGAAAACATCATCAACCAACTGTATTTAATTGACATTTAGAGAACATTCCACACAAAATCACCAGAATACATGTTCTTTTCAAGTGTACATGGACTATTCACCAAGACCTCTTGGGCCATAAAACAAACCCTTAAAAAGTTAAAAGAATGAAATCATACAAAGTATGTTCTCTGATAATAATAGAATCAAACTAGAAACCAATTATAGAAAAGTAACAAGAAAATCTCAAATATTTGGAGTTTAAAAACTCTTCTAAATAATCAATAAGTCAAAGGAAAAGACTCAGAGAGATCATAAAATATTTTAACATAATCAAACAATAAAAGTATAATATATCAAAATCCATAGGATGTAGCCAAAGCAGTGCTTAGAGGGAAATTCATATCATTAAATGTTTACATTAGAAAAGAAGGTCTAATAATATGACCCTCCTCCATAGAAAACTAAAAAAATAAATAAATAAAAGCAAATTAAACCAAAAAGCAAACCAACAGGAGATGATATATAAAAAAGTGAATTAGAAAAGAAATTGAGAATAGAAAAACAATAAAAGCAAAAGATAGATAATACTAATAAAGCTCTAGTAAAATTGACCAAGAAAAAAGAAGACAAAAAAACTTACAATATCAGGGATGAGAGAAGAGATACTAGACCCCATAGACATTAAAAAAGATAATAAGGGGAAAGAATAAACAATCCCATATACATAAATTCAAAAACTTGGATGAAATGAACCAAACCTTGAAAACCACAAACTACTGAAACTTATCCGAGATGAAACAGATAATCTGAATAGTCCTATGCCTATTAGATAAATATAATTAGTAGTTTAAAACTTTCTGAAAAATGGGTTCTCTAGGTACAGATGGTTTCCCTAGCAAATTCTATTAAATATTCAAGAAAGAAGTAATACTGCTTCTTCACAATCTCTGACAGAAAACAGGAGGGAAGACTTCCCGGCTCATTTTATGAGTATTACCTTGATACCAAAATCAAAGACAGAAAAAAAGAAAGAAAGAAGACTATGGACCAGTATCCTTCAGGAATAAGGTGCAAAAATCCTCAACATAACATTAAAAAATCAAATTCAACAATGTATAAAAATAATAATATAATATGGACCAAGTAGAATTTATCCTGGGAATGCAAATATGGTTCAATGTCCCCAAAATTAATCATTATAATTTACCATTTTAATGATAAATTAAAGAAGAAAAACACATAGTCATATTGATTGATGAAGAAAAGCAGTTTTACAAAACTCAACATTCATTTTTAAAAATCTTCAGTAGACTAGAAATAGAAGAAAACTTCCTCATCTCAGTGAAGGACATCTGTGAAAAACAAAACCCTACAATTAATATCATGTTTAGCAATGAAAGACCTAATGTTTTCCTCCTGATATTGGAAAGGAAGCAAGGATGTCCACTCTCACAACTCCTATTCAACATTATAGGAAAATCCTAGCCAGTGCAATAAGTTAAGAAAACGAAATGCAAGGCTCGTAAATTGGAAAGAAAAGAGTAAAACTGTCACTATTTTCAGGGAACATTATCATCTACACAGAAAACTCTAAGAAATTTACAAGAGAAAAGAAAGAAACATTCTTAGAAATCAAGTGAATTCAGCAAAGTCACAGGATACAAGGTCAATACACAAAAACTGTACCAATTATATCTCACACATTAGCAATAAATTATTGGAAGCCAATTTTAAAAATACAGTTCACAATGGCTCTGAAAAATGAAAAAGGTAAAACTCTAACAAAATATATAATAACACCTATATGCTGAAAACCACAAAATTCTAATGGAAGAATTTCTTAAAAAAAAGATCTGAATAAATGAAGAGATCTACTGTGGTCATATACTGGAAGACTCATCCTAGTAGAGATTTCAAATTTCCCCCAAAATGATCTTCAGAGGTGACATGGTATCAAACAAAATTTCAGCAAGATTCCTTTTGTATATGTAGACAAGTTAATTAAAAATTTTTATTAATAGACAAAAGAATCAGAATGGTCAAAACAATTTTGGAAAACAAAAATACAGTTGAAGAAATTAAACCACCCAATTTCTCGATTCATATAAAGCTATGGTGGTAAGACAGTGTGGTACTAGTGATGTGAGGACAACATAGGTCGATGACATATAGACTAGTGGATCAGAATAGACACACCAGAAATAAACCCCAGAAACATGGACACCTGATCTTTCAGCAAAGGTGTGAAGCAAATTCAAAGGAGAAAGGAAGTGGCCGTGGAACAATGGGCATCTATATGTAAAGAAGAATCCCTCAACCTAAGCGACACACTCAGCAGAAATACGTGGATCATAGATGTGCAAAATCACCCAAGTTTTAGGGGAAAACAACCCTGTTTCTGGAAGCATCTCCCCAGATATCCGCAGGCTTGCCCTTTGGCCTCTGGTTTTCTGTGCTCTTGGCAAGGCCTTCCCTGGTCACTTGATTTAGAACCACACCCACTCCCTATGCCTTTCCTTTCCCTCTTCTCCCCCTGAGTCCCACCCTTTGTGACATACTATATGTTCCAGTTCTCATGTCCATCCCCTCTGTCTAGAATGTGCCTAGAAGGGCTATGACATCTCCAGCTCGTAGAGCACTAGGTTCTAGTAGCTGCTCAACAAACACTTGTTGGTAGAATGAGGCAATAGAAACAATGTAGCTATCCCACCCAGTGGGCAATACAATGGACTACTGTGCAGCTTTCAAAATGTATTTATTTGTAGAACAAAAAATAACTTACATAGTGCAGTTGTAGTTAAAAGTGACATATAGTGTAGCCTCATTTTATTAAAATATGGATGTATGCATTGAATTTAGGGGGACTTTCATGATACCTTTTCATACTGCTTGCATCTTTACATATTATTTTCATATTGAAATAAGACATTTTCAATCTGGAGAAGATACCACGCCTCTCTAATTCACTCCTGTGGTACTGAAGCTACGCTCTTGAACAGGAAAGAACCTCCAGCTCTGATCTCAGCCACTAGGCAGGAAACAGAAGGTGGGTAAGGGTGGCATGTGGGCTCACGTCATGAATGCCTACTGTGTGCCAGGCACTGCCAAGTGCTTTCCAGGCAGCCCCTGATAATGCACCCGCAGCACCCAGAGGGGGCAGGGTCAGCCCCCTCCTGTAAGGAAACTGGCGTCAGAGTCCCAGCCTAAGCCAAGGGCGTCCTATGCCCCTGTGGTGCCTTGTCTTCTGCCCTCGTTACCCCACACTGTCATCTTGAACAGACTTACATGTTGGGGGGGCTTCATCCTGCGTGGATTTCCAACCACTCGAGGGCTGAGGGAGGAAGCCACCGAGCCCGATTAGTGAGTCCTCGTGGCCCACAGAGGCAGGGCGGCATGCAGGAGCCCACACCCGAGAGGGCTCCCCTGGGGCCCTGCTAGGGGGGAGACCCTGGGGGGCCTGAGGGGGAGAAGCAGATGCGCTCTAGCTCCTCCCCCACGCCCCCGTCACGCGGAATCGCAATCTCACCACTGCAGATATTATAAGTGCATATTTCATGACTCCCGGCATTGCGGATTTATAATTTAGTGGTGTGTAAAAATTTATAAAGACACAACTAGTGGCTGGTTAATGACAGCTACAGTGGCAGCACATATTTAGTGTATTTTTCATGTCACAGAAGGCTAGCCTGGGACAGAATGCCACATGCGTACAGCAGGTGACAAAGAGGGGGAATGGGCTTTGCCCCCTCCCCCACTCACCAAGGCTGTCCCCTCTATTGTCCTACGAGGTGGGCTGCTCCAAAAAGGAAGAGGCCAGAAGCAGGAGGGGCTGGATGCTCATGAAGCCCAGTGACAGCCACCCTTCAAAGAGAGGGCAGAATGGTGGAGAGTAACGACGAGTAACGACGGCGGGAGACCCCAGAGAAAGCCGTCGGACCACTGCACATTGACAAGTGCACAATTTTATCTTGGAAAGAGAATCTCCTGCCTTTCCAAAGTGAGTCCTACACAGCCGCCTTTCAAGGACCAATGTCCTGGTCGGGCTTTCAGTCCTCGGTGGCTGTGGATGAGCCAGAGCGGGTCCTGGAGGTTTACCCCCGAAGCCACGGCTCTGGTCTCACAACCCACCGATGCCATGTGCTGCATGACAGGAGGCAGGGCCCAGGGACCCGAGAAGGCCTGCAGCCGGTTCCGGAGCTCAGAGCAGCTTGGCTCCAGGTGGGGCTGGCAGCAGGGAGCCCCGCTGCCCTTGAAAGGGGTCTGGAGAGGGAGATGCGTTTGCAGCAGGCACCAGGAGAATCGCCCTGCACTCCCTTGTCTGCGCCATGCCCAAAGGTGATGCCAGAGACTTGGCACTTCCTGCCCTACCCATGCTGTGGGCAAGAGCTGAGGGGACCGCCCTGCAGATGCTGCCACATCTATCTGTGGATATGCAGCCAGGATTCACGTAAGTCATCCGAGGGCCAGGTGGAACCAAAGTGCTGCCTCTGCAGGCTCAAAGGGACTGTCCCCAGACCCCATGTGGGAACCTCCCTCAGTTATCCACCAGGCCAGGGAAAAGTGAGACCCCCTTGCAGTCCCCAGACATAAACTCAAGGAATGTGATAAACAGAGTCATCTATTTTCACTTAGCACAACAATTAAAGCAGATCCACATTTTCAAACTATCACCCTGAACAAGTCAAACCACACCACAAATCAAAAAAGAATAATTAAAACCCACACTTCTTGCAATACCACAGAGTAAGGCAATTACAAGACACTTCTAATGAGCAATTTATGTAATTTAAAAAGTCATCCCCATAATATGCAAAGAACGCTTCAAATGAATTACTGCCGAGTGTCTTGGTGCACTTTGATCCTGGTGGCTGGCCCCTGCTGGCTGTGGCTCCTCTGTCACCCTAGCTTCATATATCTGGGCTCCTGGATAATGGCCTTGGAAGACTTTCTGCATAAGCTCAGACTGAGACTCTGACTGAGAAAGTGCATTCAGTACCATCTTGCATAAAGGACGGGGGTGATCACTGCTGCCCGGTGCTGCATCTCATCTCTGATATGCAATTTAGAAGCTGTATTCCATAAGAGAACTTTACGACTTGCTGTCATGATAAATAAAAGTTTATGGCATAATGGAATTAATATTTACTTTGAGTGCAACACAGACTCGTCAAATAAAGTTGCTCTGGAATAACTTCAAACCAGGAGAGCTTGAAGGTGTCACCAACTGCTGACGGGATTTGAATTCACCTCCTCTCCTTGCCTGTGAATTATTAGCAATCTTTCACTTTTCTGATTCAATGCAATTTTCTAAACAATTATTGTTAAAGACGTTCACTGGGAGGTGATATTAGTGTGGGAGGTGTCTGTGGGTCTAGGCAGCGTGAGCAGGATGGACAGGAGGAGAAGATGAGAAAGACAGGGGTGATCTGAGGGAGGCTTTGGCAGCTGAAGCAGCCTTGGTCAGAGGGAAAGAGTGCTTTCTGAGTGAGTCCCTTCAACGTAGCTGTTTTCAGAGGGCACTTGTGACTCATCAAGCATGCAATCTTGGCTTTATTGTGAAGGACTTTTTTTTTAAAGAATGCTATCTCATATCTAAATTACACAGTGGCTGCTTGATTCTAAAATAAGTCTACAGCAAGAAATTTTCTTACTTTATTCTAAATTTTATGATTTGTAGAAGGTGCAGGGCAGTTACTAGGATCTCAGATGAATGGGAACACAGTCAGGCGGACGCCCTCGGGACTCCTCGTGCGCCTGCTGCGACCTCAGGACTAATGTTGTGCTTATTATTCTGAAATTCTGATGCTCAGACATTTCGGCTGGATTTTTCAGTTCTGTGGCCCATGCACTCCTTTTCCTGTTAAGCCCCATTCATACAGGGCCCCCAATAAACCTGGGGTCTGACTCCATCAGGAAGAACCTACACTTCAAAGCAAAATGGGGCAAACCAAGAAGACACAGGACATCCTGAGCCTGTGAGGGGAAGGGACCCCCGCCCCGGCCCACACGGCTGCCAGGTCCTGGCTGCACACTCTGCTGGACTGGCCTGAGTCCCTTCGTGGGGTTCAGGTGGTGCTGCCTGCCAGGGAGGAGGGGTGGTAGAGGGTTTTAGGGAAGGTGCCTGGGTCCTGGTGGCCAGTGTCTGCCTCGGGGGAGCTGCTGGCTCAGGGCGAGCTTGGGGAGACTCCAGTGTGAGGCAGCAGGAGGCAAATGGCCCAGACTAGAAACAAGTGGAGAATCCCAGAGAAAATCCAGAGAAAGAGGGGATTAGTGGGCGGCCAGACCCCTCCCCTGCTTGCTTCGTGCTGAGTCTCATACAAGATGTTGGCAAGGGGGAGAGAGTCCCACTGTGCCATCTGCAGGGCTGATTTTAACCCCATTTCTAGATTTACAAGGCAACTTTCATACAGAGAAATCCAGTCATGGCTTCACATCTGTTGTACTATGAAAGTGGTCCTTTCTAAATGCCAGTCCATGAAAACACGGAAGTAGGCAGGGAACCCAGGTCTCTTCACCTCCAACCCATAGTCTGAATTACAATTTTGGTAGCAGGCCCAGAGAGGGAAAGGTACTTACTTACGGTCACAGAGCAAGTCAGTAAGAGACTGGTGCAAACTCAGGGTACCTGAGTGCATCTCCCCAGCTCCTGGTTGGAGCTGTGTGTGCCCTTCCCCGGTCATTGCTACAGAAGGAGCAGCTATGGGTACAGAAGCCCTAGGTCTGGCTGCCAGTGGGAGGAGATGCTGGGAGCTGGAGGCAGGCCACTCAGGGTTGTTTGTGGACACAGCAGTGACGCCCCTCTGAGGGCAGTAGGGACACTCACCTGCGCCTCTGAAGTGGTTCCTGAGTGCCTGCCTGGTCCTGGCAGGGGTCTGGGAGGCTCTGAAGCCTAACACACGCCTGGTATGTCTTAGGTGCTTCATGAATTTGGGGGGCAAAGATTGAACAGGCAGCTGTTGGAGAATGTATCTGTGAGTACCTAAGTGATGCCCAGGAAGAAGTGTCAATTTTGGCCATCTTGGGCTTTTTGGGAACAAAACCCTAGAATTTTCCCTGTTGCAAGTGACAGGAATTCTGTTCCTGCAGGTGGGAAAATATACCTGGTGGATGCATTCCCAGGAGGGAGGGCTGTGTATACCAGTGAGAGGCCGTTAAGGGCCCCCTTTCAATAGACACAGTCCCTCCGAGCAGGACATCCATTCCTGGAAGCCCTGGGGTCTGAGCAGGACGCAGCAGTGACTTCCAGAGCAGAGAAGTTCTTGCTGTAAGGGTGGTGGGGAGCCGCCCTGCACAGAGCCCCCTGGGGAACCCTGCTTCTCGTGGGAAAGCTAAAACAAAAATGAGCCCCACTACACTGCTGCACCCAGGGACCTGCCTCCTTTTGTGGGCTCTTGTCCTGTTCCTCCCGTAGGAAGTCACCTGCACACCCAGCCCTGCAGCTGGCTGTCAAGGACTCCCCCTGAGTCGTCCCTGAGAGTCCTTCCCTGGGAGTCTCCTCCAGATACGATACGGGCCTGAAAACAACTGGAAAGTCTTTACAATGGTCTTTGTTTATTTCAGACTACAAATTGTTTGACTTGATTTTATTTCAACCAAAAGGACGGCCCCGTATCACACTATAAACACATACTGAACTGTCATGATAAGGGTGATGAGCCGGAGCAGGGAACAGGAAGAATGCAAACACTGAATCAGAGGGACACTGATTCCAGCCCCAGTGAAGTGACTGGTTCTGGACTTGCCCTTCCTCATAAGCAATCACGAAACCAGGCAAAAGTGTCTGAGGCTGCTGTTCTCACGCACTGTGACCCTGTGGAAAAGAAAACACAAGCCCCACATTCGCCTGGGTTTCTGGACCATCCCACGGGGAGCTGGGCACAGCATCCTCCTTGATTGGAGAAGGCAGAAGTCAGAGTTTGGGACGGCTGCATCAGCTGGACCTTGCAGGTATGGGCTCAGGAGAGAAGGAGACTGTGCCAAAGGAGGACCCTAGAAGTCTGCTTAGACGGTCCCTTGAGGCGTTTGGTTGAGGGTAGAGCTGTCCCTGTGCAGGGCAAGAGCCACAGCTGCTGCAGGGCTGAGAGCAGAGCAGAGAAGCAGGTCAGGCAGGGCTGAATTCTAGCCCAGGCAGAATCCTCGCTGAGTACCTGGGGCATTATTTAAGACTCCAGAAAAGACCACACCTAAAGTAAAGGCCAGGAGGGGCAAAATCAAAATAGGCGAAGCCTACCAGAGACTTAGTCAAACCTAGTCTTACCAAGTCAAGAGGATCTGCCAGGAATTAACCACCTGCCCCCACAACCTTTACAGCACGTTTGGCTGAGTAACAAAACTCAACACCCTGTATGGAAAACAACATGACCCAGGCACACCTTCCAGAATAGTTTGAATAGAGATATCCCATGTTCGTGGATTGAAAATGATTTACAGATTTAACAATCCAAATTAAAAAGAGCTTTTGTTTTAAGGGGGACCTTAAAACAAAACAAACTAGGACCTCTCTGACTATATAGTTTTACAGCTTAAGTTTTTCCCACTGGGGTCTCTCTCCCTTCTCAGTCACACTGTTATCATGTTTGACACAAGTGACCCTGTCCTCCTTGGCAGCCCTTGTTGCTTGGTTTGGGGTCTCTGTGCCTTCCTGGTTTTCTTTCCTGTGTCTCTGTTTCCTTTGCTGACTCTCTTTTCCTTCTAGACTTGTGAATGTTTTAGGTATCATGGGTCCTCAGTCCTTGGCCATTTTCTCTTCTTTACCCTCTTTCTTTTGATGGCCATCCAATGACTACCAGTTCACATCTCAGATCTGAGGCTACCCTGAACTCCAGGCTTCGATTTTCACTCGGCTTCTCAACATGTCCACTTGGATGTCACACTCATATGCCCAAGAAAGAACCAAAACCTGTCCCTCTCTCATAACTCTGACCTGAGGAATCAACGGCACTGCCATTTGCTCAATTTCTTACCAACCCCCCCTCCCAGGTTTAGAATCACTTTTTAGTGTTTTCTTTCCCCTTATTCCAACATCCAAGTTCTCAAAAAACAAAATACAGCCCAACTCAGCTCACTCCTAACCACCTCCACTGCTGTCGATGCTACTAAGCCACCATCTTCTCTTGTCTGGAAGTCTTCCACCGACAGCAGATGAGGCCCGAGGTAGAGCAGTGCCGAGCTGTGGTCCTGAGGGGCAGGGGTACGGGGCCAAATTGCTTGGAATCAAACCCTGGCCATGCCACTCGCTGGCTGCATCTGGATGACACCCTCATTCTCTCTGTGCTTCAGCTTGTGTCCGTAAAATGGGCTTCTGAAAAGCAGCTACCTTACTGAGAAGACTTCAAGGACTGAGAGCCAAGGGTCCTGACAAGCTCGCTCACGGGCTTCCTCCCTGCTCACTTTGGAGTGAGCTTCTGCGTTAGGAGGTTGGCAGAGAGGCCCACAAGGCCAGGCACTGAGGGGGGCACTCAGCAGACACTAGAACCGAAGGTCTCGGTCCAATAGCTCGTGAGAAATTGAAAGAGGCTCGTTCCCCAGTGAAACCTGAGATGACTGTTGCCCTAGAGGAGCTTCTCAGCAACCTTGTGAGACCCCGAGCTGGAGGGACAGGTGAGGCTGATCCCCAGCCCATAGGAGTGATTAGCAGCTAAGTGTGCCAAGTCTCAGACTGCTATGCCCGGGGCAATTTGTTACGCAGTAAGGGGTAGCTACTACACCTTGCTTTACTGTCTTTATGGCATGGAGCACCCCTGAGCTTGTATATGTCCTCTGCTCCTGGTAAGCTCCTCAGGTACCTGATCTTGTCTGTCTTTTCCATTTCTGAGTCCCCAGAAACTAGAGCCATTCCATAGTGAGGACTTAACAAATATTTGTTGAACAGACAAATAAATTTCATACAGTGGGCCTTCCCCCAAGGGGCTAGGTGATAGTAAAATGGTGAACACCTGGAAGCAACTTGGAACATACTTCTTAATCTACACTCCCACATTCCCGGTGGCACCCACTGTCAGTCAGCCAGTGTGTCACCCAAGCTCTCTGCTGGGCACCACGGTGCAGACCCAAAGAAACCAACAACACACCTCCCTGGAGGGCGACGGTCTGGCTGGAGAGGAACATCTGTTCGTGAAATCCTGGGGGCTGAGTGAAAGACCACAGAGGGATGTGCAAGGAAGACCAGGACCTAAGGGGTCCCTGGGCAGGTTGTCCTGCATCTAAACCTCCGACCCAGAGAGTCAGGTGCCATCACCATCCCCATTTTACCAAGCAAAAGGTCACACAGCAAGTACCCGGTGGAGCTGGCATTGGCATGCCTGAAGTCTGACTGCAAGCCGGCCCTGACACCGCAGGGTGACCAACGGGAAGCAACGAGGAGGTGGTGTCTTCCTCCTGGGGCTCACCAGGGTGTGGAGGAGGAAGGTTCACACCAGGATGGTGGAGGCCAGATGGAGTGGAGGGAGTCTGGGGTGACTGGAGACCAGGAGAATGGGGACGCACTTGTGATCAAGCACATTGGCCTTGAGACAGCACATCTCTGCAGTTCGATTAGACTCAGAGAACTGACGAGTGTCCCTCTGCACACAGACCCCAGACACTGACCCTCATCAAGTGTTAAACGGGGTAAGTCCTGGGGGCCATGCCTTGGCTGAACGACTTCCCATGCAAAACCCTGCAGAGGGAACCCTGGGAGCCCCCTCCCGCCCCCAGCCCAGGCCACCCCAGTCACCTGTGATTCCAGGGGTGTGCTCTGAGGTGACCTTCTCTACTGTACCCTGGGCACAGAAACAAGGATGACTTCTGTGTTCCCAGGAAGATACCTGCCATGGACTTTGTGACTGTGCTTGGGCAGGTGTGGAGTGCAGGGCGGCCAGCAGGAGCAGGGGAGAAGAGCCGCTGCCACACGCTCACTGCCACAAAGTCTCCCAACAGCTTCAAAGAGGACCCCTGGGCCATCTGAGTTTCTGGAGGAAGGCAAGGGCCACTCAAGCTGGTGATGCTGGGCAACCACTAGGAGGCTCCTGTCTGCATCCTCAGGGAACCCCAACAGCTGAAGTATTAGCAAGGATGATTCATGCCTAGACTCCCCTCGGAGAGGCCTACGCACTGGATCTCCTCCCCTCCCCAGTCTGGTGGAAGACACCTCGCATTTCACTTAGAGCAGAGGAAAGTGGACGTTGCATTGTGAGAACTGGGGAGAAACACATTCCCCAGGGGATGCAAGAAGGCTAACGGCAGGCTCAACAGGATCGCACCACAGAACAGTCTGCGCCTTGGCTCCACAATGCTCTGGACGCGCCTTAAATCGGCTCATCATGCCTCTTGTCTTCTCTGACAAATCACCAGACAGGCTGGCTCATCTGGAGTGCCAGGGACACACCAGCCCCAGAATGGCACCCAGGTGCAGGAGGGAGCAACTCTGCTGCTCAGCAGTCCCCACATTGCCCCTTGCTGCAGGGGAGGCCCCCACATGTGGCCAGAACCAGCCCAGGAGGAAGCCCAACCCCCTCTCTGTCTACTGGGAAGTGGAGGATCCCTGGGAAGCAATAGGAAAATTACCACGGAAATTAGCCTGGGCTTTCAAACTCCCAGTGGCCCTGCAGGGTGGCTCCTCTCCAGGGTGCCCAGAAAAATGGGGCCAGGATTTCCCTGCCAAGAGATCCCTTGGCAATCTGCCTGGTATGAAATGGGAGGTGGTGGGGTGCTGGGGCTCCAGGAATTCCTCGGCCTTGTTCTAAAAGGGATGCTGTGGGGGACACAGGACAGGAGGCTGTGAGCTACCAGCAGTCTTCCTGAGGGGCAGTGACGTGCAGCCCCTGGAGGAGAAGGCTGAGCATGCTCAGTGGGTGTAGAGGGCACACAGGTGAATGCCTGCACAGTTGTGGGTCACTTGTGGGAGTGGGAGGAGACAGATCAGCCCTTGATGAAGTGTAAAGGGCTGCAAAGAGGTTTCTGCAAGAAGAGTCAATCAGGGATCAATTCAGATATTTAAGCCAGAGCCGAGTTTGAGATTCTGGCTGCTGAACACCGGGAGGTGGGAACTGAGCTTCTGGGCTGACATTCCTAAGAAAAAAGCAGTGCCAGCCTACGTCACCTGTCAGTAACCAAGTCTTCGGGATGAGTGGGCAGCTGGGGAGGGACAAAGGTGAGCTGGTTTTAATGCAGCATCCAGCTTCTCCAGAGGGTCCCAGCAATTTCCATGAAGATCCACAAGAGACACATTCATGGAAGATGAAATCCAAGGTGGCTTCAAGAAAACACCGAATACTGGCTCTGCCTGCTAACTCTTTCCTCCTGAGACTGCAAGACGTCAGGGCGCGTCCAAATTGATCCCCAGAGGAGACATGGCCCAACGGGCCCTCCTTCCAGCCCACAACCCGGAAGCCTCCGAATGAGCTGCCACTGCAGCAATTCAATCTCCATATATTTCGTTTTTAAAATTTTCATTTCTGGCCACCAGTCCTTAGATCGCCAATTTGATTTAGTTTCTATAAATGGATTTTTCATAGTGTAGGTGGAAAGTATATTTAATTTTGAATTTCTGCAAACTAAAATATTCAATATAAACGTCAGAGTATGTTTGCACCATGCATCCTCCCCCCAAACACAGGCCAGCTCTCAGATGGGCACACGCACCCTCCAACAGCCTCCTCAGCTCTTCCCACTCGCAGAGCCCCGCCCAAATAGTGGGAGAGCTGGCATCTGGTTTCCCCGTGCACCACATCCTGCTTCCAGACAATTGGAAAGAGGAACATGTCCCTAGAGCTCCAGCTATGAAGTCAACTGTGGGTGTCAACCACGCTGTCTGAGGGTAGAGCTGTCCAGGGAATGGAACAGCTGGCTGCCCTGGCCACCTGGCCACCCACTCCGGGACTAAGCTCTCTGCCCGTACTCTTCTGCCAGCAGAGAGACGTGAAGGCAGAAAGCCCAGTGCGAACCGCGGCTGCCACATCAGCCTCCAGGCCAGGGCAGCTGGTAGCCCAGACAGCATCCTGCCCACTGCAGCTAGTTCCTGCTAAGAAATCAGTTGGACCAGAAGAAAGATTGGCCCTTTGCTAGGTGAAGTGGGAAAGATGCAGCTAGAGGAACTGACAGCCAACAGGGCCCAGGCCTGGGCTGGGAGCTTAACATGGACCATCTCTGAGTAACTCCTGGGAGCTACGCGTGAAACTCCTTTGCAGATGAGGGGAGGAGTTCAGAGAGGTCCACTGCTGCTGCGGACCTGTTCTTGGCACAGTGGGGCAGGTTCACCCCATGGCCCACATTCTTCCTAGCAGTGCGGCATCCTCCCTGTGAGAGACAGCTCTGCAGAGAGTCTCTGCTCCAAGCCTGCCCACTCCTGCCTCTGCCTGTCCACATGTGGACCTGTCCCAGCTACTGGGCACCACATCCACTCCAGGGTCCATTGGGCCTTCAGTGGGTGCTCTGTGGAGAAGGCAGACACGGCAGCCTCCCATCCTGCCCCACCGAGCACCTTCCAGGGACCCAGCAGACTGGGAGGAGCCTCCGAGGTCACACGCATACTTGGAGAAGCACTGGGCGCCTTCCAGCCACCGAGTGTCCACCTCCCACTCTGTCCTCATAGAGTCCCCAAGAGCCCTGTGCTCACTCCCACGAGCTGATAATGACGATGGTGGAAATGGTGGGATGGGGAAAGCTGGGGACATCAGTCAGTGAAACTTCTGCTCCTGAACACCTTCAAGACACACGACGGACGGGACACCTGGGGATCGGGCGCGGTGGCCGCAGTGGCAACGCTCTGCGGGAACGCAGAATGGCCCAGCATGGAACTTCCTAGCACCAACTACCCCTCCCTGAAGGGGGCAGCCCTGCCAGGAGGGGCAGGGGGAGGTGGCGCCCCTCCCCCACACCTCCCTCCCCAGAACTGAGGCCGGCACTGTCCCTGCGGAGGCTGATGCCAGGAAGGCCAGAAGACTGGGCTCATCTCCTGACTCCTGAGGGAATGAAGACCAAGCAGGGGAGAGCCCAGGCCTTGGGCAGCACCTCCCAAGGCGGAGCCTCGGGTGACCTCACAGGCCTGCCCTCGCCAGCCATGTCCCCACAGCACCACTGATTTTTCCCTGGCCAAGATTTGGTCAAATGGCCACATGTCTGGGGCAACTGTCCACTCACCAGCATTTTCAAATGCCCTTCACGTGTTCCTGCTCTCTTCTGTTGGCCATACAAGTGACTTGCCAACCAGGTGGCTTTAAACAACAGAAAGGTATCATCTTCGGCTCTGGAAGCCAAGCCCAAGCCCAAGCCCAAGCCCCCGCTGAAGGCTCCAGGGAGGACTTTCCTGTCTCTTCCAGCTCCTGTCACTCCACGCTCTGTGTCTCCCTCCAGTCTCTCTGCCTGGGTGTCTGTGTCCAAGTGTCCCTTTTCTTATAAGGTCACCAATTATTAGACTAGGACCACCCTAATCTAGTGTGGCCTCCTTTGAGCTGATGGATTAGATCTGCAAGGACTGCGTTCCCAGCTAAGGTCGTATTCTGGGCTTGGGTAGATGTCTCTTCAACATGTTATGAACCCCAGGAAGCTAGGGCGTGGAAGGCAGGGAGCTGAGCCCACACACACCCTCTGGGGTGCTCACAAAGGGGGAGCTGAGGCCCAAGCAGGGTCATCAACTTGCCTGAGGCCTCACTACTTGTAAATGAGGAACTAGGGTGTTCACTCAGGGCTTGCTCTCTTTCCATGCAGCCTCGGTGGCCCCCCAAATCTCTAGTTGACTGTCAGCAGGAATATTTGGGATCATTTAAAATCTTGTATAATCTGAGCCTAACGATCTTGAAACAGGAGACCCAGCACTCTAGCCTAGTGGCTCCAAACATCTCCAGCCCTTATAGAAAGACGCTGGATGCCAAAATACTGCATGGGCATGAAGGTTCTATCCACCAACCTTGGTCGCGCCTACACCTGCCCACCAGCCCATCCCAGGGTGATGGCCACAATGTGACCCATCTGAACAAATGTCACTCCAGCCCAAAGAGGCTCAGAGGACACAGGTGCACCTCTCCCAGAAGATGGCTCTAGTTTTTGAAGTACTGCAAGCAGCTGCAGGCCCTCAGGACCATCTCCCAGCACTGCCTGGAGGCCCCAGAGCTCAATTCGCTGCCCTAGAGCCGTAAACCTGTGGCGCCCCCTGGCACCCGGGCCCCCTTCTCTGCTGCTGACAGGCTGGCACACCCCTCCTCAGCCTTCAAGACTCCAACCACATGCTGATGGCCCCATAAGGGCTTCCCGGGCCCCCACCATGGCCCACGGTGTCCCCAGAACCCAGCCCAGTGCTTGGGATACAGCAGGCTCCATCTGCGTGTTGACCCTCCAGGGACCCTACGTTCAGCCCCGAAGGCAGCCGTGTGAATGTCGGGCTCAGCATGGAGAGGGGGCATCTGGAGCTGGGTCACTCCAGCACTGGCTTCTCTTCATGGGATATTGAGGAGGGGGCTCAGCTGGGCCATCACCTTTAAATCACCTTTAAAACCAGAGTGTCTGTGGTCTCTATTTCAGAGGGAAGTCGCCTTTGAGCGTCTGTTCAGAGGAGTCCCGGAGACAGGCAAGGCCCCAGGAGCCTTCGGTGATCCTTGGGCCCAAGGCAACCCTGCTCTGGGCTGGAACGCCCCGGCCAGGGTCAGCGCACAGCCACAGGGATGCGGCGCTGCTCGCTGACTGAGGACTTGGCTGGGAAGGCTGCAACCCTGTCCCCTGAGATGCTACCACCTGGCAAGAGTTCTCTGTTTTCTCAAATTAAAGGCAAACAAAGAGCAGGAAATGGGCTCTGCGGGTGCTCTTGGTCTGCTTTCTCAGAGGCTGTGGATGGGCAGGGAGTGGCAGTGGGCCGCTGGAAGACTGCCTGCTGGGCACCACACAGTTCTCTGTCCTCTGAGGTTGGACGTCTTCTCTCTCTGGGACACATGACCATTGGGACCACGTGGCCTGAAGGAGCCTTGGGCTGGCCCCCACCAGGGACCCTGTGGGAGAGCTCTGCAGGAGCAATGGATTTCCAAGAGGGCTGCTGAGTGGTGTCTCCTCCCCACACATGTGACAGCTGGGAGCGTCACCCACCATGCCATCCCTCCTTGCTCAAGTGCTGTATATTTCCAGAGATGTGGCCCTGTCATTGGGTCAGGACATGGGCTCATCCCTGAAGAGTCCATCCATCAGGCAGAGAGGAGAGGGAAGTGTTCACGGCAGAAGCAGGATATGTACAAAGGCCCTGTGGTGGGCACGGGGTGAGCTCAAGGGAGCTGAAGGAGCCAGGAAAGTTCAGGGCAGGAAGAGCCTGGGGAACAGGAAACGTAGAGAGGACACTAACAATGGCCAGTGTTGGTAAAGGACTTACTCTGCAGTCAACTTGCTCCCAAGCACTCTGCCCATGTTAACTTGTGCGTTTCTCAGCACAATCCCCAGTTTACAAACAGCAGCAGCCAGATAAGACAGAACGTGTGCTTGTGTGAGCTGGGCTGGCCCCGCACACTGTCACTGGCCCCTCAACCGCGCAGAAGATGGGACAGCCTGTGGAGCCACGGCAGCACATGCTGTGGCCTCACGTGGCCGGGTGGCAGAGCAGAGGGACTGCCACGGAGTTGGGGACTGGGGGTATAGGCGTGGACACAACTTCTCCCCCTCTTACCCTATGCCCTTGCAGATCATTTGTTCCACAGAGATCTGTGGAGGACGTGATTTGCCACCAGCTCTTCACAGGGCGGCTGGGTGCTCCCAGAGCCCCTGCTCCCAGCATGTTGCAGACAGCACCCTCGTCACACATCGTGTGGACACTTTGTCACTTTTCTGTCTTTATGAAAAGCTATGGTTGCTTCTGGTGGCAACAGATCCACCCCGTGCTGTCCACGCACTGGCAACAGGGTCCCCAGCCCGCACAGCCGGGCCCCTCCCCCACTGCAGGCTCCCCAGAGAGGGCAGCACCCCTTCCTCCCCCTCCCCCACTGCACACCGCCTCCCAGGGCAGTGGCAGGAGCGGAACTCAGGGCGAGGCGGGTTGCGGGAGACCAGGATTTCTGGATAGAGAACGCCAAGGAGACCATTTTCAAGAGGTGAGATGAACTCTCCCTAACGCTCCTGAGAAGGAGGGAAAGCCACCCCTCCACCCAGCAGGGGGCAAATGCCCGCAGGCAGCTCTGCAGCCCCTTCTGGACCTGGGGGCAGCAGTCAGAGAGCGACGGACACAGGAGTGAGGGGCTTTAAGAGGGAGAGAAAGCACAGGCCAGAGTGGACAGCATAGGCCACTGGAGAGCCAGGAGGCATAAGCCTGGGGGCTCCAGGACCCTGGAAGGCACAAGCCACCCTGTCCCTGGGGAGCTCCCCTCCAGCTTTCTGGGGGCTTCAGTCACCTCCCATGAGTCGGCAGATCTGCAATAATGAGCCTCTTTTAAGCTTTCCTGTAGAAAGCTGGAGCCACCGTCCCCCTGGACTGCACAATGAAGGCGAGCTGGCAGGCCTGGGCTCCTCAGGAGCACCAGGCACGTCCCTGGATAAGGCAGACAGCCCCAGGCAAAGGCCGGGTGAGGGAGATGCCAATCCCCACCCAACCAGCAAGAAGAGGGGTTGGTTCTAACCTGCTCTGCAAAGCAGGGATGTGGGTTTGTGGACTCACTAGTCACACACCCAGAAATTCCCTTCTCCCTTCCTCCATAAACAGGAACCAAAAAGACAGCAAGGACAAAAACATGGATTTGAAAGATTTAGCAATGATGATTTAAAAGCCACTTAATACCTCATGAAATTCAAGCTGGTAAATTGAATGGACAGTGATATTAAAATATTTCATTAGATGCTTTTTATGCCAAATTAAGCTGCTGCAATTATATTGATATTCACAGTCTGCATTAATCTAAAACTATTTTAATACTTTTTCTAATTTAGTATGATTAATCCTTTCATTTGCGAATACACTCACTCGATGTTTTGATTGTTTTTCTATTTTGCTGCTTTGCCTGTCCTTTGCCTGAATATTTAATTCACGAGGGATTCCTATTCCAGGGGCGAGAATCCAATTTCTCAGGACATTTACCTACCTAGGAATAAGATTTTAGTCTTGTTTCTGCAGCAATTATTTTCTCCACGTGGCAGAGCAGGCCTTTGACATATTAACTGTAAAGCACCTCGATTTATTAAATATATACCCACAACCTTGAAGCCCAGAAGGCCATTTTTTTAAAGAGATTCTTGAATTGGTTTGCAAGATTAATATTCTGCCTAGTTATAAAGAAAAAAGTTACAAGTCTGTGTTTTAAAAGCTGAAGTAATGTCTTTAATATGGCTTCTGCTGTCAGCCCGGGACGGAGGCATGGGGGACCCCGCGCTCGGGGGAAGAGCAAGCTCACAGGTCAGGAAAGACAGCGCCTCCAGGTTTGCCAGAGCGGATCATTTTCCACGGGAACTCCATCAGTGCAGTGGTTCATTCTATGTTTGTAGAGGATTTGGCTCTTCAAGTCAAAACAAATGTCTCACATTTTCGATTCTTGTTAACAAAATATTTGGTTTTTGCTGTTCAGCAGTTCTCTTCTAATTTGGCTTTAATATTAATAATAAAAAAAAATGTACAAGTTACGGTGCCAATTTCTTCCTCCAAGACGCACCACGCCATTGTAGTGTCAATTACTAGGACAATTCCTTCCATCCAGACACTAATATCATTAGTCCATGGAGAACCTTTTGAAATAATTTACCTGGAAACTGCCTTTACATGCTAAATGGAAAGCACGCAGCCACAGCGGAGGGAATGGAATTCCAATCCTGCCACGTGCAGGTTGGCTTCATTCATGCTACTTATTAACAGGAAGAAGGTGACGCAGTCAATTACAAAGCAATTATCTGAGCAGTCACTGCGGCCTGAGCCACCTGGCAATTACCACAGGCCTCCCCAGGAAGGGCTTGCCCTGCTGCTCTTCTTGACACTGCGGTGCCCTGAGGCCACCAGTTCCTGCCACGTGGCACTCAGCACCTTGTCCCCAGAGTGTGACTGTTTCTGCAGAATTGGAAACTGTTGCCAACCCCAGGGATCCCAAGTCGGGCAGGAAGGGCTTAGCGCAGGAGCAGTAGCCCCGGAGCCTCCCAGCCCTCCCTCAGATGAGCCGAGGGGACACTGACAGGATGAATTCTCCCATGTTCCTTCCCTGGTGAGCACAGTCCAGAAAAACCAGAGTGGGTGGAGGAGATCTGTGTGGGGCCAGATGCCCAGCAGGGCACGAGGATGGCCATACACCAAGCTGGGAAGACCACGGTCACTGGGTTTGGCTTGGTTTTGTGTTCTTAAGGCCAAGGCATCTCTAACATTTGCAGGAATAAAGCATCCAAGGCGGCTGAGTGACCTGCATGGGACGGAGCACAAGCCCTCCACAGCCACCAGCCGGCCTTTCCCTGGCACGATCTACCTCCTCCCTCCCTGGCCTCAGGGTCCTCCATCAGCACCAAGGCTGTTCCTGGGCTTCCTCTCTGCACAAGAGCAGGTGCAGGGGCACATCTCAGAGTCCTGTTCCTGCCTTGACTCAGGCATTTTATTACTCAAGCCACAATGTCCCAAAGTCTCACACTGTGGGCTTCAGAAGTACCAAAAACAGATGCTGGAAGAGAGCCTGGCCCACGGCACGGAAGCATGGGGTGGGAGGCCAGGGTTATCTCGGCAGAAACCTGGCCATTTTGCTTACGGTGTTCTGACAACGCTCAGCGCTGCTCGAGCAGCTGCTCCGGTGCCAAGCTGTTTGACATTCTGCCGAGAAGGTAGCTGCGGCTCTGGAAGGATGACTTGTGTGACACTGACAGCTTTCGGGGCCGCTGGTCCCTGGTTTCACTGCTGCAAGACCCGAGCCATCTGTAGCCTCTCACTTCCTAAGCCCAAAGCCCAGAATGTGCAAACTGAACAGGGAGGAGAAGTAACCATAAAAGAAAAAGCAAAAGAGGAAGGGAATGAAAAAAAGGGTGGGCCCACCTGTCTGAACCATGAGCGCAGCAACCCCTCCCGTCGGAGCTGCACGCCACACTTCCCCAGCCCCCGTGCAGCCGCCTCAGTGATGTTTTCAAAACAGCAATGAGATGATGACACTCCCCTTCCCACACCTCCCACTGCCTCCGTGTTCTCAGGGTGAATCCCAGAGCCTGTGCAAGCCCTGCGAGGCTCCCCTCCCACCCTCCGCTCATCACTGCCTGCTTTGGGTGCCACGCGGCAAGCGTGGCACCAGCTGACCTTCAGTCCTCCTCCTGCGCCTCCATCCTCGTGTCTCAGGGCCTCTGAACACGATGCCCTCCTGTCTGCCACCTTTCCCCTTCTTCTAATGGCCCTCCCCATCCCCACCAGCTGTCAATCTCAGAGAAACTCCTCTTTGAATCAAAGAGCCACAATTCAAATGCAAGACATCCTAACTCCCAAACTCAACCTCCTTCAAGTTTAACTTGTCTTTCTATTCCCAACCACCCTGGCTTTCAGGTTCATTCATTCTAGAAATATTGACTGATCACCTTCCAAAGGGCCAGGAGAGGTTAGAGTAGGGTCTTGGCCCTTGTGCAGCTTCCAGTCTGTTAGAGGAGCAAGGTTTAGTCTTCTAATTGTGTAGGAGAACTATGATTAGTGCCAGGAAGCTAAAGTCCAGGAACTGTGAGACCTCACAGCAGGAGGACCTGATCCAATCTGGGATCAGCTCTTTGATGAGCTCAGTAACCTTGGCAATTATTTAACAACCTCTCTGAGCCTTACTTTCTCATCAGTGAAACATCGCAGGGTGGTTGCAAGACTGAGGTGATACATGAAAAGCACTTAGCACCAGCCCCTCTCCACGACCTTGATGATAGCACAGCACATGCACTCACGAGACGTGGTCCAGCTGGTCTTTGCTGAATGAAAGGTTTCACCCACCCTAAGTGGCCTTCCCTGAGCAAGGTCATGTGTGGTGGGCACATTTGCCAAGCAGCAGGGCCTCTCCAACATCACTGGAGCTGCTACAAATGAGCCCGGTCTTTCTGAAGAATGATCTAGCAGCACATATCCAATTTTTAAGTGGATGTACCTTTTAACCCAGCATTACATTTAATTTTAGGAATATACCTACGAAAACAACTGGGCAAGTATGAAAAGCCCGTAAGTCTTCACATAAACATTTGTCAAAGGACTGCCGAGTAGAAAGAGGATGTCACCTACCGAGTGACATCCTGGGAGTAACACTCCCAGTACCCAGGGCAGCTAACAGGTTAAATGGGCGGACTAGCACAGAGCCATTTAAAAATGTGTAAGTCACTTAATATGGAATCATTTCAATGCATCACTGCATGCCAGTGCATATAACATGAACCCCCATTTAGTAACAACGAGTGTGTGTGTGAGAAACATTCCCAAGGATGGACATCGGGGGCTGATTCATCAGTGGAGAATTCAGGGTAGTGTTAATGTGCCTTACTTTTCTAAATCATCTGAATTTTTTTTTTTTTTTTTTTTGCTATGAGTATATGTTCATTTTGAAACAATCAAAAAGGGAAATATGTTTTTATTTTGAGGAGCAGAAGACAAAAGAGGAGATGATATATAGTTTCTGCCATCTGCCATGGGAGCCTTCTTGGGAAGCCTCGTCTGCTAAGAAGCAATTCAAGAATGAGAATGAGACCAGAATGGGTCTCTCTCCCTCTCTCCCCCCCACCCCCCCACCCCATTACTAGGAAAGGCTAATTTAGTTCCCTAGTCCCTAGTCTGGCTCTTAGGCAAGTACAGGAACTGAAACCTGTAATCTTCTCCTTGGAAACTCTGCTGGATGACATCAGCATCACTCTGTCCTGGTTACTGTAGCTGTAGATGAAGTACTGAGATCATGTAGCGCTACATTTTGAACTTTATCTTTTGTCAATCTACCCAAGGTTTTTTGCATGTTTGTGTAAGTTTTAGGATCACCTTGTCAATTTCTACAAAAAGCCTACAGGGGTTTTGGTTGGGAGTGCCCTGCAGCAGCTGCAGATCACTGTGGAGAAAACTGCTGCCGGGACATGTCCCTCTCCAGTCAGTCTCCGTCACTGTCTCTTAACAATGTCTTACAGTTTCTGATATACAGGTCTTACATATTTTTGTTTATTTTATCTTAAACATCTCAAGTTCTTATGCTATTATAAGCTACATATTATTTTATTTTTCTATGAAAATACATATTTTTAAAATATTGACCTTGTTCCCTATGATCTTTCTAAATTTGTCTTCTAGATTCAGTGATTTTTTCACAGATTCTTTGGAATCTTCCATGTTCAGTGGAAGTCTCGCTCCTTCCTTCTCATATTTGCCTCTGTCTCTGCCTTCCTTACTGAGCTGTCTAGGACCTACAGCAGCAGTCCAGCATGGAATCCAGAGGGTGAATGAGAACACATTCACCATTTCCCAGTCTTAGGGGGAGTACAGTAATGAACTGTTAGGGTGATATTAGGTATAGGTGTTTTCTATGTGCCCTTTATCAGACTGTAGAAATTCTCTTCCATCCTTAGCTTGTTGAGATTTTTTTTTAAATGAATATGAATAAGTATAGAGGCATGCCTTTTTTGGTATCTGTTTTGATGATTATATGCTCAATATCCTTTGTTCTCTTAATATAGCAAATTACGCTGATTTTTTAATGTTAAGCCCACCTGCATACCTCCAACCAACCTCCTCAATCATGGTGTTTTACCCTACCCACATACCTCTGCATTCTGCTTTCTAATATTCTGTCAAGATTTTCATAATCAAAATTAGTCTGTAGTTTTCTTATAATGTCTTTGTCTTATTTTTGTTATCAGACATACTGGTCTCACGAAGTGAACTGAAAAGTATTCCATTGTTGTATTTTTTTTTTTAGTTGTGCACAATACCTTTATTTTGTTTATTTATTTTTATGTGGTGTTGAGGATCAAACCCAGGGCATCGAGCATGCCAGGCGAGCACTCTACCACTGAGCCACCACACCAGCACCATTGCTGTATATTTTAAAAACATGTTTGCTAAGCTTAGCATTATTTCTTTCCTCAAACTTTGATAGAATTCACTATGAAGGGCTCTCCTTTGGGGGAAGATTTTAAATTACAAGTTCAATTTCTTTAGTAAGTATAATTTTTCCATTTATCTTCATGTCAATTTTAGTAATTTTGATTTTCAAGAATGCATCCATTTCATGTAAGTTGCCAAACTTCCCCTCTGTAAAGTTTTCATGATATTCTTTTACTAGACCTTTCATATGTATAATATCTCTAGTGAGCATTCTTTTTCATTCATGATAGTAATAATTTGTTTTTCTGTCTCTTGATCTGACTAGCTATAGACTTATCAACTTACTGATCTTTGAAGAGAAATTGTTTTTACTTTACAAATGTTTCCCATTCTCTGTGTGTCTACTTACTGTATTATTGATTTTTAATCCTATCTTAATATTAACTTTTTAAAACTTACTTTGGTTTTAATTATAGCTTCTAAAGGTGATAGCTTAAGTCACCTTTTACACCTTTGTTCATATGAATTATATTTGTTGGTTTTAATGTACATATAATACAAGTACTTATGACTGTAAGTTTCTAAGATCTGCTTTAGCTGCATCCTACACATTTTATACGTTGGCTTTTAATTTTCACGTATTTAAAAATATTTGTAGTTTCTTTTGTAATTTTTTTCTTTTACCCTCACTGGATTATTGTTTAATCTCAAAATATTTGGAAATTTTTTAGATATCTATTTGGCTATTCAATTCTAAATTAATTCAGTTACTGCCAGAGAAACAGACGGTAATCCTTTTAAGTTTAACTTGTTTTATGACACATTGTTCTATATTAGTTAATAGTCTACACAAAGTGGGAAAGAATGTGTATTCTTCCACGAGCAGGTATTTGTTTCAAAAATGCCAGTCAGACTGAGTTGGTTGATAGTGTTTTCTTTTCAGTGTCCTTACTGATTTGTCATCTACACATTCTATTCATCACTGAAAAAGGAGAAGTTGACATCTCTCACTGTAATTGTGAATTTATCTGTTTATCCCTCCATTTGTCACTTCAAAGTGTATTTAAAGCTGCTTAGTTAGGTGCAGGCCTGATTTAGAACTGTTTTGCCTGTTTTTCTTTAGGAAATGGCTCTCTTTATTTGAGTAGCCTTTCTTACCCTGAAGTCCCCTCTACCTGGTAATAGTCCCTTGAGCTTCCCTATTGCTGGCGTGTGCACTCTGCCTTCTTTCTCCCAGCCTATTTGGGCCTTTATTGTCGACATGTATTTCCTGGAAAGCACGTAACTGGGTGTGGCTTTGTTGTCTAGTCCGACAATCTCTAACTTTTACGGGGATGTTCAAGCCGTTTACAGTGGAGGGGATGGCGGTGCTGGAGTATCTCCACCACCGAGAATCTGTGTCTTCTACTTGTTCTGTTTCATCTTCCTCTGTCCATTAATTTGAGGAGTCTTGAGTGTCCCCTTAATTGCCTTGTTGGCTTCTCAGCTGAGTCCCCTCATGGGTAGTGGCCGCTCTATGATTTGCAAATGTGCCCTTAATCACAGTATCCCACCTTCAAAGCTGCACAGCGCTCGGCCGTCACAATGTGGGACGTTTCAACAACTTTCTCTGCCTTCCTCCGTGCTCTTGTGGCCGCATGCTTTGCTTCTCTGTAGTTATTCTTTAAGACATCGATTATGTCACTTTCAGCACTTTATATGGAGGTATAATTTATACGCCATCAAATTCATTCATTTACAGTATATTTCAATGTCTTTTGTATATTTACAGCCGTGTGAGACCATCACTATGATCTCATCTGGGAACGTTTTCGTCACTCCAGTGCACACTTTATGCCTACTAGCAGACGCTCCCCATTCCCACCTCCACTCACCCCTTCATCCATCTTGGACGATTTTCAATCCGCTTTGTGTTTATGGATCGCTCTATTCTTCGCATTTCAGTAACAGTGTCACATAATGCAATCTTTTGTGACTCGAATCTTTTACTTAAAATCACATTTAGAAACTCATTTGTGTTATAGTATGTATGAGAGCTTCATTCCTTTTTATTGCCAAATAACATTTCATAGTATGGTGAGAATTCACCTTGTCCATGTGTTGATAGATATTTCAGTAGTTTCTACTCGTTGCCTAGTATGAGTGATACTGCCATGAACGCATGTGTATAGTTGTGAACATGATCTTCTTTCTCCTGAGTACATATCTATGAGTGGACAGCTGGGCCATACATGAACTCCATGCTAATATTTCGAGAAGCTGTCAAACTTTTCCACAATAACACCACCACTTATATGCCTGTCAGCCTTGTGTGAGGTTTACAGACCCACAAACTATAACAGTGCATTTAGATTTTTAATTCTACTCATTTAGATTTTTAATTTCTTTCAATGTTTTTATAGTTTTCCATTTAAAAACAAAAAAGCTTATCAACAGTGATTATAATTTGCTCTTTCTCTTTTAGCCATCCTGGTAGACAGGAGGCGGCATATCGTTATGATTTTTACTTCTCTGATGAATAATGACGCTGTTGAACATATTTTCATTTGTTTATTGACCCTTCATAAATCTTCTGGGGGCAAATGTCTTTTTCACATTATTTGTCCATATTTAATTGAGTTGCTTTTTATTATAAAATTATAAAAATTATTTATATGTTCCAGATATAAGTCCTTTATCAGAAATATATTTTGCAATTTTTTTTCTCCTAGGCTGTAAGTTATCTTTCCAGTTTCTTGATAGCATTATTTGAAACACAAAAGGTTTTTATTTCATGAAGTCCAATTTATCAATCTTTAATGACCTGTGTTTGGGGCCATATTAAGAAATATTTCCCAACCTAAAGTCCCTAAGATTTATTCCTATGTTATCATCTAAGACTTTTACCATTTTTGCTGTTACATTTAAGTCTGGTATCTATTTTGAGTTTCTTTTTTATGTATGGTGTGAGGCAGGGGCCCAGATTTCTTTTTATACATGAGTATATCCAGTTGCCCCAGAACCGTAGGCTGAAGACTTCTATCATGATTAAAATGTCTGGGCCCCTTTGTCAAAAATCAATTGACCACAAAGCATCAGGTTTATTTCCAGACTCTCAATTTTATTTCATTGATCAATATCCTTATACTACTAACTAGTTTTCTGGATCATGATAATGCTATAGTAAGTTTTGATGTTGAGGATTTTTAGTCTTCCAACTTTGTTCTTTTTTCTAAGATTATTTTAACTACTCCAGGCCCCTTGCATTTCCAAATGAATTTTAGGTTCAGCTTGCCAATTTCTTTCTTTTTTTTTTTTTTTAAAGGCAGTTGGATTGTATTGCATCTACAGATCAATGTGGGAACTATTACCATCTTAACAATATTAAGTCTTGTGATCCATGAACATGGAATGTGTTTCTACTCATTTAGATTTTTAATTTCTTTCAATGTTTCTATAGATTTCCATTTTTAAGTCTTGTGCTTTTTAAAAATTTTATCCTTAACTATTTTGTTCTTCTTGATGCCATTATTTATAACTGAAGTTATTTTCTTAATTTGACTTTCAAATTATTTACTTAGTGTATAATAATGAAATGTAAATATTCCCACCTCTTCTGTTTTCTGAACCACTTTGTGAATGATTCTGTTAATTATTTTTAAATGTCTGGTGGAATTCACCAATGAATCCATCTGACCTTTTGCTTTTCTTTGTCAGAAGATCTTAAAGTTAATGTCTCCATTTGTTGTAGGTCTTCTGAGATTCTTTATTCTTCCTGAGTCAATCTCAGTAATCACATCTTTCTGAGATTCTGTCCACTTCATCTAAGTCATCTACCTAGTTGGCCTGTAGTTGTTCATAGTATTCCTTTCATAATCCTTTTATTTCTCTAAGGTCAGTATGATGCCCCTAGTACGTTCCTGGTTTTAGTTCCTTGGGGCTCCCTCCTTCTCCTCTCTCTCCCTCCCTCCCTCCCTGCGTTTCTCCCATCCTCCCTTCCTCTTTCTTCCTGTCAGTCCAGCTGAAGGTCTGTCAATTTGGTTGATCTTTTGGAAGAATCAGCTTTGGTTTCATGGATTTTGCTCTATGCTGTCCCTCATTCCCACTCTGATCTTTACTATTCCCCTATGTATTCGTCTTCTCAGGATGCTGTGACATCAGGCCACACTAGGTGGCTTGAAGAGCAAAAATGGATTTCTCACAGTTCTGGAGGCTGTAAGTCTATTTGGGTTCTCGTCTCAGCTTGTAGATGATGACTTTCCTGTTAGGCCTCTCCTTGGTACTCACTTGCAGGGAGAAAGTGAGCTCTCTGAGTCTCTTCTTAAAAAGACACAGTCCTGCTGAATCAGTGCCCCCCACCCCAGGACCTCGTGGAACCACAATCACTTCCTTAGTGGCCCATCTCCAATCAATCAGTCACAGGGGTTAGGGCTCCAGTCTAAGAACTGAGGGGCAGAAACATCCAGGCCACCCTGCCTTCCTCCAGCTCATTTTGGGGTTACTTTGCTTTTCTTTTTAAATATTCTGTGGTGGAAGGTTGGGTGATTGACTGAAATCATTTTCTTCTTTGATGCAGGCATTAACAATGATGACTTTCCCATTAGTTTTGCCCATTTGTAGTCTAAAGAAAAAAAAAATTAAAAACCAAGAAGGAAGGTATCTTTTATTTGCCCACATATTTACCATTTGGGGAGCTCCTCATTCCTTTGTGTATCGTTTTTCATCAGGTAACATTTTCTTTTGGCTTGAGGAGTTTCCTTTAATACACCTTGTCGTATCAGTCTGCCAGCAATAAATTCTCTCAGGTTTTTTCTTTTTCTTTTTCTTTTCTTTCTTTTTTTTTTTTTTTGGTCTAAAAATGTCTTTCTCTTCATCTTTGAAGAATACATTTGCTGAATATAGAATTTTAGGTTGAATTTCTTTTCCTTTTATCAATTTAAAGAGTTTCATTGTCTTCTAGATTGTAGTGTTTTTGATGAGAAATCAGTGGTAATTCTTATTTTTGTCTTTTTTTTCTCTGCCTAATTGAAAGAGTTCCTCTTTGCTGCTAGTTTTCAGCAATTTGATTATATTTCTCAGTATTCTTTTCTTTGTATTTCTTTTGTTTTGTGTTTAGGTTCACTGAGCATCTAGGATCTCTGACTTTATTGTTTTCATCAAATTTGGAAAAACCTTGACCATTATCTCTTCAAAATGTTTTTGCTATGGCAGCAAAGTCTGGGCCCCACTTGTATGTATGCTAGATGACTGAATATGGTTCCGCAGTTCATTAGGGCTCTTCCACCCCACGCCCCTCTTTCGTTTCTCTTTCTTTGAGTGATTTTGTTTGAGCAGTCATTATTGCTTCACGTTCAAGGGGCTGATCCTTTTCTTATACTGTGTCACACCTGCTATCAAGTCCATTGTGGCAGCCAGATTCCAGGACCCCACAGTGTCATCTGACTCCTGGTGTTCAACCCCTGGTATAATCTCAGCCTGCTAACTGTGGGCACATTGGTGACTTACTTCTAGCCATTAGGACACATCAAAGAAAACAAGATGTCACTTCGATAATTAGATTACAAAAAACTGTGACTTCTATCTTGCTAGCAAGCTCTGTGGTATTTTTGGCTAGCACACTTGGATAAACAAGCTGCTATTTTGGAGAGGTCCGTGTAACAGGGTAGTGGAGGTGGCCTGTGGCTATTAGCCATCTAAGAACAAAGTCCTGGCCCAACATCTGGTAAGGAACCAAATTCTTACAACAAAGAAGAAAGCTCAGAAGCAGGTCCTCCTCATTTGGGCCTTTGGATGAGACCTCGACTCTAGCTGACACCTTGATTCCAGCTTCGTGAAAGGCCCTGGTGAAGAAGCTGCTGCTGAGCCCTGCCTGGATTCTGATGTTCAAAAACTGAGATAAGGCATGTGAATTCTTTCAGGCTGCTCTGTGTGTGGTGATTGGTTATATATCAATAGATAACAGATTTTATTGTTTTCCAGCTCTGAAATTTTTTTTTTATTGGTTGTTCACAACATTACAAAGCTCTTGACATATCATATTTCATACATTAGATTGAAGTGGGTTATGAACTCCCAATTTTACCCCAAATGCAGATTGCAGAATCACGTCGGTTACACATCCACAATTTTACATAATGCCCTATTAGTAATTGTTGTATTCTGAAATTCTAATTGGCCCTTACCGCACTTCTCACTTTGTTCATCTATTTCCTCTAAATAATTGAGCGTATTTATAGATTATATACTGAGGATATTTATATTGGCTGCTTTAAAGTCCTTGTCTTTGAATTTCATTTCTGTATTATTTAGGCTCCATTTCTACTGACTGATTTTTCTCCTGTATATAGGTCATATTTTCATGTTTCTTTCATGTTTAATAACTTTTTATTGAGTGCTGAGCATTGTGAATAATATATTGTTGAATGTGGATTTTGTTATTTTACTTTAAAGGATGTTGAATTCTGTCTTGTCAGGCACCTTCCTTTCTGCAGACCGGCTTGCTCATTTTGAGGGTTGCTGGGGTGTTCTGACAGGGTGGGTCTAAAGCAGTTTTCACTCCAGGGAGAGTTTAGCCCTGTGATTGAGGGCTGATCCTTCTGGAGTCTCTACTAAGTACCCAGGTGTTTATTAACATCTCTTCCCATGGGCTAGTCTAAACTCGAACATCTCTCAGTTCTGTGTGAGCTCTGAGAATTAGCTCCAGGGTTGTTCTTGACCAACCCTGTGGAGTTCCACCTAAGGCTTGTGCAGCTTAGTATCTAGCCACGGACTCCGGGTCCCGCTTTCTCTGCTTATCTCTCCTCCTGATCCTCTGGCAGTCTGCCCTGCCTGACCCCATTCCCCACCTCCTCAGCTCCCTGCCCTGCCTGCCCACCCATGCCCACACTGCTGCATGGAAAGTGCCTCTGGCTGGAAAGCCAGCAGTGCCTGTCCCTGCTTGGGTCTCGCAGTCCTGCGCTGCCTGTTGCCCAGCCTCTGGCCAGTTGCTCCATGGATCCTGTCAAGTGCTCCTGCTGCTTTGGGCGGGACTGCCTGTTCACTAGGGTTCCTGGACCACAGGTCTCTGGGCACTTGGGAGTTGCACAAGAGGGATGGGATTCGCAGGTGGCTCCCTCCTTGGGTTCTTAAGCTTGCTGCAGAGTCTCAGCTGACTCCTGGTCTGCAGGGAGGGGCAGGGGAACCCGCATCAGAAGTGCTCGCCAGCTGCATCTGCCTCTGAGATCCCAGATCTTAATTAGCAGCTCTCATGACAACTGGTCCATGTGCCTTCCCCGCAAACGACTTGTCTGCTCATGACCAGAATGCACCAGCAAGCCCTGCGGTCTACCATGGAGCTATGTGTTCCGCAGGGCGCAGGAGATCTGTCACATGTAGTAGTGAGACTTCTGAATGACACGTTGGTCCGATGGTGGGTCTGAATATTTGAATTGGGGTGGTCTCAGGAAGTCCTGTGTGTTGCAGGCATCTGGCTAAGGGCCCTCTGTCCCCTGATAGAGGCCCAACCCCTTGGGGGTCTCCCATCTGGCGACATGCAGACAATCACCCAGGAAGCTCCTGAAGAGTACAGAAGCCTGCCCCACCCAGACCTCCCGAGAGAGCCGGGCACCCTGCTGCGACACCAGCACAGCCAGGACCCGTCCTCTCCCATCTTACCAAGCCGAAGAACTCACAGACGTGAAAGTTAAGAGTGCGCCGAAATGCCAGTGCCCCTGAGCCACCCACAGGCGGTCCCAGGGGACGGGAGGGTGAGTGTGCTCAGAGAGGCCAGACTGAGCTCTCTGGGCCACTCCAGAGGCAGGGCGCTCTGGGCCACCTGCTGCTCCCCCCCCCCCCCCGCCCCGCCGCCCCCCGCCCTTCCACTCCACAGATGAGAAAACCATCACCCAGGGGCGCAGCTAGCAGCTCGGTGCCACCTGGCCGGGTGGAGGCCCCATGAGAACTTCCCACTCCCCCCACCAGAGCACTGGGACGATCCTGCCAGAGGCTTCTAGTGACCCTTGGAGCCAAATCCAAACGCTGTGTCTCAGCTGAGCCCTGTGCCCCTGGTACCTGGCCTCCAGCCACACCTCACGCCACCCTCCCTGTGCACCACTCTCCAGGCCCAGTTCCTCCTGTCAGTGCCCAGCTCAGGTGCTCCTGGCCTTCGGGTGACATGCTGTGCCGTCCCTTGGGAGCCCGCCTGCTCTTCTTTGCCAGGACCCTTCCCTTCAAGTCAGAGGCCGCATGTCCCTGCCTCCTCTAGACCTACTGGGCCTCTAAGCCGTGCCGGCGCCTGGGCCTGAGCCCAGGTGTTGGGTGCTACCCTCAGCCTCCTCCCAGGCTCCCAGGGGCCTGCTGCTTACCTCTATCCTGTCTGTCCCCCACAAAGTCCACCACAAAGTCCCTGAGTTGGGGTTCCAGGGAGAGAACATGTCTGGTGTGTGTGTCACTGAATCTCCAGTGCCTGGCAAAGCCCTGACAGAGTGGCCTCGTGATCATGTCTCTTGAATGACAGACAGAGGAATTAAAGCACTGGTCATCAACCGAGCAGTGATGGAAATCTTAGTCTCGAATCTCCTGAGTGTTAGGAGGGCAAAGCTTCAGGGTCACGGGCATTGCGTGGGTGAACCCCACGGGGGCGCACCCAGCCAGGAGCCCACAGTCCCCGGTGTGCACTGGTTACCACCTGTCAGACAGCCTCGTACGAGGCCAGGCCCAGGCTGCCCACAGCAGGAGCCAGCTCATGCGCCCTGCTCGGTGTCCCCCTCGGGCAGGCCTGTTCTCCTGCCCTGCTGCTGGATCTGCCAGAGCCATGCGGAAGTCTGGATTTGCCAGTTTCCCCATGGAAACAGCTGGGAGCAGGGCTCCTCCAGCCATGGGCAGAGGCTTTCATGTTTAAGCTGGAAGCAGGAGCCAAGCGCCATCGGGAGAAGAGCTCAATTTTCCTACATCATGCTGTTCTCCTGGGTGCCCTTCAAACCTCTAACCAAACCATCAAGCAGGACCTGCCCTTTCCACTGCGGTGCATCCTGAGTTTCTGATTATAAGTCAGAGCCTGACTAGGGGCTGGGAGAAGATTACAGTGGAGTCTAAATCACGGCGTGCTTAAGAGCAGTCGAGGCCTCCAGCCTCCTTGCCCGTTGACTGCAGTCCCAGCAGATGACACAGGCCACATTCACAGCAGTAGTTGGCAACAAGAAAGTAAAAATTAAAAATTAGAGGAAAAAGGCAAAGCCTATTTTAATATATATTTTATTTAGCCAATATGTTTAAAGTATTATTTCAACATGTAATAAAAATATTCATGGGTTAGTTATTATTTTTTCTAACATTAAGTTTTGGTAACAGGAGTGTGAATTCTACACTTACAACATGCCACAATTGTGCTCGGTAGCAGCATTTGGTTCCTGGCTACTGGTTTGGGGGGCACAGGAAAAGCCCAGCAGCTAACCGTGACCCTTGAGTCAGGGACACTGCACACCTCACCACGCAGCCTGCCTGAGAAAAGCCAGAAAAGAGGCCTGGGAGACCCTGCCTCCTTCCTTGAAGCCCCCTCCCCAGCCCGGAGGTACCGGAGTCAGCATTGGAAGGGGGCCTGCAGCTCTGGGCTACTGGATTAATTCACTCGTATTTATTTGACTTTTTATAAACAAAAGGTGAATGTGAGACATTCCATTCATCATGAGGAAAGGGCAGCTCTCCTAAGGGGATCCGTCTGACGCTCTTTCTGTAAATAAATAACAAGGTGACTGCAGGAAAGGAAAACCAGGCTGAACTGAAATCTGGGATTCTTTCCCCCTTTTCCATCCATAAGCCAAAATATTGCTAAGGCTTTTTATAAACAAAGATAATGAGTTGTATAATTTATGTAAATTAACTAATGCTGCTGCATTTTCTAGAAGTAACATAAACTGCATTATTTATTTGATGTGCTTTTTGGAGTAAAAAATAATTATAATTGGATATTATACCTAACAGGTTTCTCCCATTGTTTTCTTATTAGTGCTTGTGGTTTGGAATATCAAGCACAGAACCGCTGAGTGTGCGACACCA
Source organism: Spermophilus citellus (assembly GCF_964194105.1). Lineage (NCBI taxonomy): Eukaryota > Metazoa > Chordata > Mammalia > Rodentia > Sciuridae > Spermophilus > Spermophilus citellus. Next base: position 134,862,436 of record NC_138191.1, read on the forward strand.
GGGTGGCCTTCATTTTACACGCTTGAAAATGAGGATGATCTTTTTAAAAGACAGGGGTCTGAGCAGGGCCCTTCCCCACACCTTCTGCACCCGAGGGACACTGCATGTGCAGGCATGATGGACAGGGCCCAGCTGGCAGGCGTGGTCCTGGTGTGGGGCCCAGGTGGCAGGCAGCTGTGGGACATACTGCCATCATTTTTACTCCATCTTCTTGTCCTCACCACTCAAGGCAGGATCTGTGGCACAGCAGCGCTGGCCTTGCAGGTGATTGCTGTAAAGGGTGCCCTGGGCCCCACTCACCAACCAAGTCTGAGCCCTCAGGGGACTTGTCTGCAGGGGGGTGCTCAGCTCACCTACGCCATCTGCAGCGAAGGCCCAGTCCTTCCGGGACCCTCCTGGAAGACAGCTAGAGCTGCGGCGGAAGGGTGCCAGGCTGGGTCCCCAGCTCCTCTGCTCCTGGCTCCCAGCATCAACCCACAGTTCCCCTCGCCTCTCAATCCAGAAATGAGCAAGGCATAATCACACACTGAAATTCTTAATATTACCATATTAGCAGCATTAAAAATGCAAGGAAGGATAATTAAGCAAAATAAATTAAACAAGGATCTTGAAATACATAGTCTTGGAAACACTTCGGCTGCCTAAATGCTCACTGACATCTGTTGGCCTCCGTCACGCTCGCTCCCCTTCCTCACAGCCGAAGCACGGAATGCACTCAAACATCAGATGCAAATAAATTCTGATTCACAACCTTGTTTATGCAGCAAAAGATGGCCCTGGTGTGGAAGAAGGAACTCCACCGAAAACCCATCCATCTCTGGAGGAAAATCTTGTTGGGGAACAGAGGTGGGGCTGGGCCTCTGCTGCCCGGACCCTCCACCCAAAGGAATGAGGCTCATTCAGTCCACACCAGGGATAAGGAGAAAACAAACACAAACATCTCAAACCAAAAAGGAATGGAGGGTAATTTACTGAATTTATTTCATCTCATCTCCCTTAATCATGTAAAAACAAAACCCAAAAATGTTCTACATTCTGGTTTGTGTCCAACACAATGTGCAAACTAATTGAGTGTAAAAAGCGTGGCTCTGCATTATATCAGTTAAAGTAAGTGTAACAATTGCTCTTCCTACCCCCGAGCTCTGTTTCATTTCTGTTTTTGTTATAATTCAGTCCATTCACAATATGTCATTGCAAACACTATTTGCAAAAGAAAGTATAAAAAACAGATTCTTTATTTCTTAGTGCATTTATTTTCATTTCCCTTCTCAGCCTCTCCACATTTATACCATGCTTCCATCTGGAGGGCTTAAAAAAAGTTATAGACGAAGTTGCTATACATAATGAAGCGCCCGCTCATCTGGTATTTAGCCTGAGAATTTTATTGCCAGGTGTTGTGAAAGGGGAAAAAAAAATACGGCCAAAATCCTGTGTTGCCTCTCATTTCCAAACATTTCATATTGTGTCTGAAAGTATTCATTAATTTGAGAGAGAAGATGCTTCAATTCGGTTACTTAATCGCCTTCCAGGAAAAGGCAAATGGGACCAGCCCCGAGGTGGAACGAGGCTGCTGGCACCGGCACCAAGTGACACAGACCTCTGCTCCACCCTCCCAGGGCACCGCAGCTCAGGTGTGTCCCCTCCAGATGTGCCAGAGCTGCAGGTGAGCCCTACTGTGTGAGGTGCTGGGGAGACAGGAGAGCAGGAGGCAAGCGGCAGGGAGATGAACAGGTGCTGCCCTCCACTCGAAGGGGAGGAGAAACGGAGGGATTTGATGAGAACAGAACCCAGGGCGGAGAGGCAGCCCTGCTGGCTGCAAAGAGACCTAGGGAGCCTCATTATGCCCACCTTTAGGGGGAGGCTGTAATTTCAGACTCTTTCAACTATTTCACAGCAATTAAAGAATTAAAGGTCAGCAGCGAAACTCGCTTCCTTGTGGACTGATTAGCGTGTGGAAAGTCAAGCAGATTCTGCTGGTAAGAAATAACCGCCGAAGAGCTCAGGGCATGCTCTTTGGGGAAATTTCACTGACACGGTGTTAGACTGAAGGCTGGGCCCAATTCTGCGTATTAAAGCACGTGACAAGATGGGGGCAGGCAGGCACAGTATCGGCCAGACCACTGCACCGTGGAGAAGGCCTGGGTAGCTTGTGGGTGCAAGGAATCCTGGGGAAGGGGGCGGGGTGTGGGAGTCCCCAGCTCTGCTTCCCGCCATGTCCTGTGGGAAAGACTGTAGCCCGCACTGTCCGCCTACAGCTTGGGAAAGAGAAGGAAGTCGTGGAGTACTTGGAAGCCCAAACTGTCCAGGTGAACACCTTTGAAATGTCACTGTGAGGCATGCCTCACGGCACCTGCCACTGAATGTCCCCCTGGGAGTGTTGTCTGTCCTCAGGTGCTGGGCTGCACGGCCACAGAGCCACAAGGCACTGTCCACTTCCACCTGGCTCATGGGATCTGTGAACAAGAGTGGGCCCAGAGCCCGGGAAGCCAAGCGTCCGACCTGCCATCCTCAGCCCTTACCCACTTGAAGAGCTCCGCTGCCCTTGGCCTCAGTGAGCATTGGTTCAGGGCAATCCTGCCCCAGGAACTGGCTGCACTTCCACTGGGTGCTGAGATCTAACACTCACTCACAGTGAGCCAAGAAGTTAAGTTTTGTATGACATTTTAACAAAAGGGCCAGGGTGAATACACTACCCTGGTTTGAATGAGCACCTCCAGTGTGAAGACAGAGACCTCAGCAGAGCTTTTCAGCATGGGGGATGGGGAGCATGGAGATTGAAGAACTATGAATGCAACATACCAAGGAAGGCGTGAAGAGGTCATCCACGAGTGAGGACGTGAGCAGCCAGAGGGAGGGGAGGCCCACGCCAGTCACTGTGGGATTTCTGCTTGCAGAGGTGCAGCATGAAGGCTCTGCACAGAGAAGGGACTGTCCACATGAGCCTTCCCTTCAGGGGGCTCCTCCAGAGGCCTGTCCCCAATCTAATAACAATCCACGTCCTCCGTCTGAAATGGCAAGCCCAATCTTTGGGTTCCTTCTCACACTACAGACGTATGAATCATTAAACTGCAAACCAACAGAGGTTCAGTTTATCACACACCATCTAGAATATTTAGTAAAATGAGTTCTAAATAATCAATTCGTGAAGAGTCAACATTTCTTATGCTTTTGTAATAAATGTCTGCCTCTTGCATCCATCAAAAAGCTGTACGTAAATCGTGGCGGCAGGGATGAAAGGGAGCCCCTGCAGTTCCTCGTACTGTCATGTAAGCACTTAACCATGGACAAATAACATCTGCACCTCCCACAGTCACGATCCGAGGGGACTGAGCCACGTCCAAGTGGCTGGGCTCCTTTCAGCACTTCAAGCCTAGAGAGCAGGCAGGTCACCTTTCCTCTTCAGTGACATCCTAGTCCTTCAAGCGCCCCCAGCCCTGGGTCTCATGAGACCACACGCTGTTGGCTCAACTGCCCACTGGACAGAGTGCATCACGGAGGCTGGCCGGGTGCTTCCATGATGCCCTGTGGCAGCGCCCCCGCTTCCAGGAGAGACAGGACATTTCCAACTCCCACCCCAACCGCTCTTTGCAAAAGACTTTCTCAGACTGAGGACAACTTGGAGTGAAGCCAATAAGTCTATGCCATGTGGACATTTTGCCACTAAAAATAAAGGAAAAGAAGAAACCCCTCCCAGGTATATTGTGAATAAAAGAATCAACTCAGTGGAAATACGAGCTGAGCATGAGCGGCACAACAGCGTCCCACTGTGAACCTGAGTGCTAGGACACTCTGGTGCCAGACTGAGATCCTTCCTGTGGAAGGCCCTGATGACGCCCCACAAGCCCTCCCAGCTCCCAAAGCACCCCTCCTTCCAGAAACTGCTGCCATAACCTAAAACAGGGATGAGCAAACTACTTCCCTGGTCCAAATGTGGCCCACAGCCTGCCTTTGTAAATAAAGTTTTATTGGAACACAGCCACATCCATTCCTTGACTCTCTTCAGTGGCTGCTTTCATATCACAATGGCAGAACTGAGTTGTTGCAACAGACCATCCAGTCACCAGTCAGAAATACCTACTGTTTGGCCCTTTACAGAAAAAGTCTATTTATTCAAAATTCATCCATTCATTCAAAAATATTTAATGAGCACCAAATGTCTACCAAGTACCACACCAAGCACTAGTCTCGGCAGTGAAGGGACAGTCAGGGTCCTATCCAGAGCAGCTAAGAGTTCACAGACAGGGCTATTTCCCTGGACAACAGAAGGTCGGGGGACTGTCCAGTCATTTCTAGTTGGTGTGTTCTGCTTTTGGGAACCTGCTATTCTCCATCCACCATGGCTAAAGGCAGAATGAGGAATGACAGGCTCAAGCCATATAACCAGGGATTAAGCCATATAATCAGGAATTAAATACTAACCTTTAAATTTTTCCTTTAGCTGTTTTTCATAAAATAAGATAAACAAAATTTAGCCTGGAAGGTGGTTAGACACCCCCTGCCCCCAGGCGGGACCCTACCAGTGGCAAGAGGATGACATGAGTCAGTACTTCCAAACGCAGGCACGCATGGGCCTGCCTAATTCAAAGAGCAGTCTGGCAGGGACCCAGACGAGGGGCATGCTGCGGTCCAACAGGCCCCTGGGAGAAGCTGATCCTGCTGTCCTTGGTGCGCCGAGGAGCACCATGGCCGCTGTCTTTCTGTGCCATCTGGGGTGTTGCAGGAGCGGGACACCAGCCTTACATACAGGAAGCAGGGCGTTCCCTGAGGCACGCAGCCTTCCCTGAGCGGGAATTAAGAAATGTGAAGAGGAGACGGAAGGTCCTTTTGCCCATCCAAGCTCAAGGAGCAAGAGGTGTTCCTTCATGAAATCCTCGCTGTCTACAACAGTTCTACCCTGGCATCAGGGGAGGGCAGACATGGAAGCTCACTGCCAGAAACCCAAGCCACCCAGAGCAAAAAACCTGAGACCGAGGCACTGGCTCCCAAAGCAGCCTGGCCAGAGCACTGTGGCTTGCTGTCCCCTCTTTAATTTGCTCAGCCACATTCTCTGCTCCACTCCCATGGGTAGCCAAAGCTCTTATCTGCTCCTCTACCTCCATGGGGGGGGGGGGGCAGTGTGGGAACCACCCAGATTGAGTGATGTGGCCTAATTAGCTTGCACACCCTTCCCCTTCCCTCTGCTGGTGACTAACCCATGTCAACTCAAGTGCATCCAGTGTTGACTCCCCTGGAGCCAGTCCGGAGATTTGTATCAAAGCAGCGTAGGTGCCTCACAGGCACAAGCCACAGTGGCAGGTGGCAGGAGGGAATTTCCCTAGCAATACAGGGGACTGAAAGATAGAGAAGATCGATATTTTACGACTCAGTCAAGCGAAGGCCAGAGACATTCTTTACCCAGCACAAACAACCCCATCTGGTCATTCACCAAGGGGAAGAGCATATATCATGGTTTTAAAATGCACACCTGCTCTGGCTGAGGCCAGAAATGCACGTGGGGTGCCGATAGTGCCCCTACCCAAGCCTGCTGCAGGTCGGGGTCCAGCAGAGTGGCCTGGGCCAGTCTGACCATGGCTTTCAAGGACCTAAGTCATCACTGAACATGATGACATTTCCATCTGGGCCCTTGGGGGCCAGACTGCGATGATGGCCAGGGCCGCTAGGGTGACTGAGCCCAAGTGCAGCCCTTGGCCAGGCATGCCTGGCTCCACCTCGGCCAGGGGGCTCTGGCTCACTCAGGCTCTCAAGTCCAGTTTAAAAAGGATGTTACAAAACATGTCCCCATTGTCGTCTACCAGGGACAGGAGGAAGGCGGAGTCCTGCCTCCTTCAGGGTCCCTGGCACGTCTTCCTTACAAGCTCCTCTCCCAGCACGGCTGGCAGGAGCTACACTCCACCCAGGCCTGTGCTTGGGTCCCGTGCCTTGGTATTTGAGAGGCAAATGTGAGACGGACTCATTTTTCAGAGGGAGCAAAAGGGCCCCACCCTGGCAGCACATGGGCCCACTGACAGTGGCCCGAGTCCTCCCTGACACTGAGATAAGCCTGTGCACTCCTCAGGTCTTCCTGAGACCAGCACCAGAGCACACAAGTCTCTGCCTGCAGGACTCAAGGGAGACTGCTCTCGTGGTCAGAGGGTCGTCAGGTAGAGTTGTTCAGACAAACAGGGGCACTCTTCAGGGCAGGATTGTCCCAAGTACAGCATGGTACATATTTACACTAAGCAATCTTCACTGCTTATCTGAAATTGTCACTTAACAGGGCATCTTGTAGCCTGTCCCTCTTCTCTCTCCCCCACCCCCGTCCCCCTCCCCGTTACCCTTCCCCACCCCCATCCCCTTCACCCCACCCCCGCAGACACACAGCACACCTGTGCTCCTCCACGGGGAGGAAGTACACACAATCACTGTCACAGCAAGCCTGACCTGGAAGCGTGACCCCTGCAGCTTCAGGACAGTGGAACAGGAAGTTCTTGCCAGAAGCCAGCAGCTCTGTCACCCCAGCAAAGCTCACGTGGGAATATAAAAGTCCCCAAAGGACTTGTATCAAATCACAGCTAAGGGTGGCAGTGAGTTATGCAGGATGTCCAGGGTTAGGGACCAGCTCCTGAGGACGAAAGTGCACAGCCAGGGGCTGCTGGGTCTCATCGCAGTCCCTGGATAGAATGCGGACGGGCGCGGCACGAGCAGATGTCTTACCGGTTGTCATCCATGCTGGCACTTCAGGGTTGCCCTCCCGCATGGCGTGGGCTCACTCTTTACTGGAAGAGACCTTAGGAGCGATGGGATTCAAGGCTGTTTTGCCTTCTGAGTGGGGATGTGAATGACTTAATTCATGGGCACATTTAGAACCTGAGGGATAACTCACTGCCTTAATTTTCTAATTAAAATATCTCTAAATGTTTGAAAATATAGAACTTTTAAGATGAGGCTAGCCCACCTGATCCGGGTACTGTCAGTGCTGAGTGGGACAATGGACATAAAAGGACATGCAAGACAGGTGTCGGTGAAGTCCGTACTCAGTGCCATCCTCGATGCTGCTGTCACCTGGCTGTTGCGAGCCAAGAGGGGCCTTGAGAGGGTGCCACTGGCCGGCCATGCTGCCTCCAAGTGCCTGTGTTGGAGGCTAAGCCCAGTGGGATGGCTGGGGAGGTGGGACCTTTAGGTGATGGGCTCATGAGGTCACCTGGGATTAGTGTCCTTATGAAGAAGCCGCAGAGGCTGTGTCATCCCCCCCCCTCCCCCGCTGCGCTGTGTTCCTCTGAAGCACATTCTCAGACTGTCAGCCCCTCCCACCCCCAGGGCTGTGAGAAGAATGTGTGTTGTGGACCCCGGTGACACAGGCAAACTACAAGAGCACCTTCCCACCAGGCCTGGTGAACAGCATGGAATGTGACCAGAAAGGGACACTTTGTCACCTAGAAACACGGCTAGCTTAATTCCATTTATTAGCTAAAATTTTAATTATATGAATGGGTGGGGACATGTCACCAGGGATGCTCAGTAATTAAAAGTTAGAGGAAAGATTATAGGTTTGAACTCCTGATTGAATCCCACCAAAGCACATCCAGGTAACAGGAAATTTTTAACTTGTTAGCATATTAGCAGAAAGCTACACAAAAATTAAGATGACCAAAAGCCAGCGGAGACATGGGGGATGCTCCGAGGGTCCACTGGACAGATGGGCTCCTCCACTGGAGACATCAGAAGACAAGGACACCTAACCACCACACTCAAGTCAGGCAGGAGAAGACCTGGGCCCGGGCCCAGGCCCAGGTGAGCAGCCAGTAGAAGTAAGGTGCGGCGTAGGTGAGGTGCAGGCCAGGTGGTGACCATGGGGCTCTTGGAGGTTACGCAGACCTCACTGCTCAGAGCAAGGCTCTGGGTCCCAGAGCAGAGCCTGCCCTCAGGGAGGGGGAAGAGCAAGGCTCTGGGACACTCTAACACCTTCTTTAGTGAGCTGTCATTTTAACAATTGCCAAGTTCCCATAGGTTTTCAGGGTGACACTGTCTTATTTTCCTCTATTCAGCCCACTCTGCGCAGCTTACCCAGTACCTCCACACTGGATCCAGACTTTCTCAACCTGGAAGATACCAACCAAATATTCAACCTGTCTACTGCACGGACGCACTGAGGTCCCGTCAGAGCGAGCTCTTTCATCACAAGGTGCAGAAGCAGAACTACCCTCATCTAGGGGAGGAAACAGCTGCCTTGGCTGGAGGAAATCGGAACAGGACCCTGGAAGAGCCGGAAGTCACGAGGTTAAGGCACCTGGACCTCGACATGGGGAGAAACACTGAGGCTCACGGTGAGCCCCAGGGACACAAGGGAGACAAACCAGCCACGGACAGATACCTAGTCCTTTGCAAAAAGTAAAAATGGTATCTCCACGTGAAAAGCACATCGGCATGCAGGCCCTGGCCCCGTGAGCCTCTGCACTCAGTCGTTTCATCATCTACCTCCTCCTTATCTGTTCACTGCTGTTTACCAAACTTGATTTGGGCACTATACATGTTTGTGGCTGGCTATTTAAAACATTTCCCATCAGCTGCAAGCAAGATGCCTATTTATCTTATGGCTGCAAGCAGAGCTGAAATGATCTGGCATCGCCACGAGGCGGACAGTTATTTCATGCCCTGTTAATTCCTAATGCAGTAACTACAATATCATTCCTACTTTTAAAAAGAGGTGCTTTTTTTGTTGTTAATATGTGGCCTAAGTGCCCAAATAAAGAACACCATCCTAATGAGCCCGAGTCCCCAAACCTAACCTTGCTACCCTGCTGCTGCACTAATGCCGGACGTCCAGCGAGGAGGCAGTCGGAGGAGAGAAAGAAGCAAACCCTCCTTCATTTTAGGCTGCACAGACAGGTCAGCAAGACTCAACTTTCTCTTCACGTCTGAGAGTTAGTCAGAATGATGGGCTGGCGTTTCCACCCAAAGATGGTCCTGGCCAGGGCGTTCCTTCCATGGCAGAACTGGCCGGGTGGAAGAAGGTAGGTCTTGGTCAGGCTCCAACAGCATCAATCCCAGGACCACCCACAGGCCCCAAAGGAAGGCTGCCCGCAGCTAGGCACACCTGGAGAGCAGAGCAGAGAAGACCCCAACCCAGGAGGCAGATATCTAACCGGCAGAGGGCTGGGAGGAACACTGACACTCACTATTCTGGCCACCTGTGGCTTAAAGTCACATGAGCTATTCCTCATAGACTGTCATTGCCCACTGATATCTCCCATCTCTGCCCTGTCACCTGGATGGCTCCTGCCGTGTCCCTCCTCTGTGTCTGTCATGTCTTCAGGCCAAGCCTGCCTCGGGTGCCCCCCTATGGACTTCACAGGTGCCTCCCAGCACAGCCTCCGAACCCTGAATTCAAGGGCACACTGGGCTTTCTGTCTCCCCATGAGATCGGGGACCCTGTACTCTCCGTCCCTATCACAATCTGGTGGGTAGAAGGACTCCAGGAACCGGCTGATGAATGGAGGGTTTGTGCCAAATAAATGTGGGCCGACTGGGCCTGAAAATCAACCCATATCACCCAGGTGCCGGAAGCCTCTGGTCTAAGGGCAGAGCATGAGCTTCAGAGCCAGGCGGACCCAGGGCCAGTCCCAGCTCTGCCACTGACTTGTGGCATAATGTGGTGGAGAGAAGCCCTCTCTGAGTCTCAATCTCTTCATCTATAAAATGGTATAATAATATGTACTTTGCATGGACTTTTTACAAGGATGGATGAGATGGTATGCCTTGTACACGGCCTGTGACTGTCCCTGTGTAAGCCCATGCCCATGACTGTCCCCAAGGGTGGTGGCTCCTGTCTGTTATGGGGACCCAGTAGGAGTGGGGAGCCAAGAGCTGTCTGGCTTCTGAGATACCCTTGCACTCTGAGGAGGGAGGGGTAAACACCAGACAGGGCAGTGGGGCCAGCATCTGGGCCAGAAAAAAGTACAGGGAGCCTGGAAGGGACTTCCCGTGATCAGCCTCCCCCCAGCTGACCTCACCCGGCACAGACACCTGCCGTGCTGGTCCCCAAGTGCTTCAGAGAGGCTCTTTGCTCTCAGGGGGCCTGCCTACCTCCACTGTCCCTCCCCTGGGTGGCTCCAGGTGGACAGGCAGGGATCTGCAGGGAGCGAGGCCCACTTCAGACCTGCTAAGATTTCATCTCATGAAGCTGTCGTCGCAGCCACTTTCTGTCCTCCCTGCCAACCTTTGTCATCCTGGAACCTTATCGAGCTAGCTTCTCCTTGGCGCAGTAATCATGGCCCGAACAGCTCGTCAGCTTCAAACGCGCTGCCCCCATCCTGTGCCTGACGGAGAAAATCAATGTGGAGCCGGCCTCTGAGAACAAAGGAAGCTGACGCGGAGCCCAGGCAGGGCTGGAGGTCCTCCTGGCCTGGGGGAAGGCTTAGGCGGTGATGTGGCAAATGGCAGATCTAAATATCTTCATCACGCCCCTGAACTGAGGGAACTCTGTGGGTGGTAGGCACCCCAGCTCCAGACCCTAGGCCAGACCTTCTGCCCCCTCCAGCCGAAGGCAGGGGGAGGCATCTCTGCCTGATGATGGAGTACTGGTTAGTACTAGTTACTGCCTGATTGAATCCACTGAGGGAGGAAATGGGGTCCCAACTGGGAGGGACCCTCCTCCTGTGAGGCGCAAAGCCCCTGTCTCTCCCCGTTGTAATTTCTCAGATGGAAAATGCTGCCCGCTGGGCTCTGCGACTCTGGACAGAGGAGAGCTACTCAGGAGCACTGCCGGTCAAGGCTGATCACCTGGAAGTCCTTCTCCAGGGATGTTTGAAGAGCCACACCCACCTACAGCATTCACTGCAGAACCTCCCACTAGCAAAAGAGGGTGCCCATCCCCCACTAATAACTGAGAAAAACTCAGATTCACATTGGACAGGGTACCATCTTTCATCCATTAGTGTGAAAGAGGGTGAGGGGGAAATAGTCTTTCCCTGTGCCGGTGGGCATGTAATTAGTACAGCCACTTAGGAGCAATTTGGCTCTCTCCAGCAAAACAGAAAACCCCCGTACCTCACAACCCAGCAAACCCTGAACCCAGCTACGTGTGTGCACCAGAGACATGCGCATGAGTGTCTATGGAGCGTTGCGTGGATATTGAAGATCTGGGAGGCATTTAAAAGCCCACTAGAGGGGACAGCTCAAGGATTCACCCTTTTCGATGCCACAGAGCCATTAAACAGGATGAAAGGGCCGCAGCTCAGCCCACACTCTCTAGGGAAAGGTGAGTGACACAGTGTCATGTGAGCGACACAGATGCAGGCCCTCCATCCACTCCAGGAGCTCACTGCCCTCCCGCCTCTCCAGAAGCATCTCTGGTCACTGCAGCCCACCCCAGACTCCCAGGACACTGATCCTAGAATCTCTGCACTTATCAGCACTATGAGTGGCCTTTGTGTACAGACATGGCTGTGTCCTTGAACTGACCATGAGGACAGAGATCAGGGCTTCTGATTTTTCCACAGACAATACACAGTCTTGCCAAAGTAGGTGCATGGTGGGTATTTGTTTGTGGCCCAGTGAGACAATTCCCTGAGCTTGGAGGAAAGGCAGCCTCACAACATGTGGCCATAGGTGGCCTGGAGACAAAGCTCCTGTGTCACTTCCAAGGCCTCTCCCGAACCCACGGCCTGCATGGCCACTGCTGGTTCCCTTCCTCCACATTGTGCGGGGCACGCTGCAGTCCGCGAGTGTGAGACCACAAATAACTCCAAACGTAAATATGGCCTAAAAATAGCCATAAATCACTGTGATTCCATCCAGTGACAATTCTAATTTATAACACTAGGGTGGAAAATGAACACTGTGGCTTTTTCCCTGGGTTGCCAAGGAGGAGGTCCACCTGCTGTTACTTACACCTAGAAGCTCCTGATTTACGTATTACTAAAGATGAAATATGCAGAGGCCTCAGGGCACAGGGCTGTTCGCCTGGTTTTGTGTGGATTCTGCAGGTCTGTGGGTCCCCACGTGAGCAGACCCTCCCTCCTGGGCCCTACCCCCACTTTCCCTCACTTTCTACCTGCTCTTCCATGGTGGGAGATCCAGGTCCTCCCTGAAGACCAAATCCCCCTCCCTCTTCCCCCTGCAACAATGGCTAATATCTGTGTACGGTCACCAGTCACAGTCCTAGAGGAGGGTCTGGAGAGCATGTTTGGGTAATCTGCATTTTAATGTTCCATGCAGTCAATTAAATCATGCTGTGCAGACACCAAGCACAGGAGAGTTAGAGAGCTGGGATTGCTCGGATTGGGACTTCTCTTTGTTCATCCTCATAAAGCATTGTTACTGGGTGTAAAAAAAACCGTATACACATAAAACAAAAGTCATCTCTCTGGGGAGAGGGTAATAAAAGCCATTTGATGCTATTTTTAGCAGTCATCAAAGCACATGATTAACACAGAAAAAAAGCATAATGACAAAGTGCATCACAAAAACCACCAGTGTGGATGGGTGACCCATGGGACCAAGAGTCCTTGCTACCTCACCAGGGTGGCATGCTAGAGACTCAACACTCCAACAGACAGGACGCCTATCTTCTGCATTTGAAGATAGTTTGAAATACCGGGTAGATCACAAATCAGCTTCTCAGCTCCTGGCCACGGGCAGCACTTGCACAGCCCTGGGGAAGTCTCTTGGCAGGACAGGCAAGAAATGCAGAGAAGCGGGTGCTGGCTGACTGGCAGGCCCACACCCTCTCCCTCCACTGCTGGCACACCTGGCTTGGGCCCTCAAGTGCCCAACATCAGGAGTGAGGGGATTCCTCCAGGGCCGCCCACGGCTGAGAACCAGAACAACAGCAAGAAACTCAGGCTGCATCCAGGGGCCGAACCCAAGTTGCCCAAGAGGCCCAGACATTTCTGCGATGCCATCTCCACCACAGCCCAGCAAGAATCACACGCACTTGTGATCCCATCTAATGATCTTTAACCTCTACCAGATGAAACACCCAGAGGGAGACAGAAGGTGTGTCGGTAGAGGGGTGCAAAGCCCTGCTCTGGGGGAAGGGGTGCCTCAAGAGGGAGGTTCCGTGGGCTGCTTCCCCTCTTCCCTGACACCTGCAAACTCCCAGCGCACCCAGAGGCTCCTCTGTGGTAATACCATATGCCATTCTGCAGGTACCTTGCAGACCCCCATCTACACACCAGTGACCCCCTAGAGAGAGGAGGGCTCCAGTCACACCACGACTCACTGAAAACTTGAATGGAAGCAGAGAAACAAAAGCAAACCCCAGGGTCTTGGCAAACCAAGATTCTTTCAACAGAGGTGGCTGGCATCAAATCACTCTCAGCAATTCCATTCTCCAACGTAGCCCGGAAATGACATTTGGGGACAGTAGAGCCTTTCTGCTCTTTACCTCCACTCCCTGGACCTTGAGTTTCATGTGGTCCTCTCGGGTCGTTTTCCCATCCTTCCTCTTTTTCCAGCAATACCCATCTTTCCTGTACTTGACTTTCTTCCTGTTGTAGAGTATCATTGAGCCATTCTGTGGTCTGCAAACAACAAATGGTTAAGTTACCAAGAGAACCAAGTAGAAGGCAAATTTATGAAGAAAGATATTGTAGACCAGTAAAAGTCTCTACAGAAAAGCAATATTCCACATTTGCTGGAACATAATTTTTCACCTTTTATTGTAGCTCCCTGGATTAACTGTGTTTTATGGCCAGCCAAAATTTGCTTGTGGATTTGGTACCTAATGAATTAAATGTGTCAATGATAGGCTTAAAAAATCCCCTTAGTAATATCCACAAACTAATCAGGATGTACGATGTGGGGGCCTGGGCTGTGCACTGAAAAGGAGGCAACCGAAGGGAGAGAGCAGGGAGAGCCGGGGTGTCGTGCAGCCTGCAATATCTTATCTCCTATAGAAGGATTTCTACACATCTTTTAATCCATCACCCAGCATTAGGAAATAAATAAGTTTAACGCAGGCGCTAGATGACTATGTTAAGAAGGGACCAATGGCAGAGCAAGTTGCTGAGGCCAAGCTCTTGACTCATTGCCTGCATGTAGATTACTGCGAGATACGGGCTAGCGGCCCAGGCTTCCTTCCTGAGCAAGCCAAGGCCCTGATTCGTTCCCACTGGGGCTTCAGCTGTCAGTAATGCCAGGTGAACTCACCTACACAGCCCATGGCCACAGTATCTTGGGAAAATAGTTGTCCCCTTGCTAAACGCTAAGAGTACGGTGGCCATTCTGTGACCTTTAAAAAGAACAAACCAAAGGAACCTTGAATTTTCTAAAAAAGAAAGCCTGAGCTGGCTGCAGAGGGCAGAGGATTATTATGTGCATCTCTGCAGCTGCAGCGGCCACGTATTGGGGTGGCAAACTCTAAGGCCCTTGGCAGCTGAGGGCCAGTGCTGTGGAAAGCCACTTCCAGAACAGGTGGAAGCAGGTGCGCACAGATCCAGCCTTGGGGCCAGCACACCCCCGCTGCAGGGCCAGCTCTGTGGCACCCTGAGCCTGAACGCCAGCCCTGGAATGCCGCACGGTTCTGCACACTGGCCAGCATTCCATCTCGCTCTCAGCAGGAAGAGAGCTCTTGTCACAAATAAGGCAAATGAAGTGGCTTAGTCGATGGCACTGGCTTATGTGTCTCTGACACAGCCAGAGGTGAGGGTGAACACGCCAGCCATGCCCCTGAGCAGGGCAAGCACCTGCAGCCTCTTGCTTCCCTCCCTCCTCTGAACAACGACCATTTCACTGGCTATCAGTGGCTTCCCGCCACCCAGCCTGGCAGTGGGATGACTAAACAGCAATTCCGAGGAGGTCACAGACCTGAGCAGCGACTCCCTGCACTCCATCCTCCCCCACAGGGTGCAACTGGCTTGTGTCCCTGTGCTTCCCGCCCTAAGCCCAAACCGACTAAAAATCAGGAGGCAGTGCCACGGGCCTGTCACACAGGCCTGTCACAATGCCGTGACCTGACGGAATCTGTCTGCACTTATGAGTCTGCATGGAAAACAGTACCATTCACTTCCATCTTGATGGAAGGGGGCTCCTCTTCAGCCTGCTCTAGGCACACTGCAAGCCCCTGTCCCCTGAAAAGACCCTCAAAAGGCCCCCAAAGTCCAACTACTATGCTTAAGGCCACGAAACTAGTAGCACCTCAGGAAAAAGCTAAGGAAAGTGTTGGCTTCAACAGACGAAGCATGTGCCTTGTCCCCTCAAAGGAGGAGTGACAGCACCCATGGCAGAGTCCTGTAGGTCCCCCATCAGGAAGACCTACTGCTGTAGGAAACCCCACCCAGCCTCTGGGGACCAAGACCAGACGAGATGTGCTCCAGGCCTGCAGCTCCACTCCTGTCCCCTGCGCTCCTCAGGCTCAGGCTGCCTCAGGTTGTCCTGAGGTGTGAACGAGGCGGGCTGGGCCACAGGGGCTGTCCCGCAGCTGGAACCTTGGTAGCTACTCAGGCCAACTGTCCCCAAATTGTAATGGCCCACAGAGGGGGACTCCCCAGAACACTACCAGGTACACAGGTGAAGTCACAACTGCACCCTGCCTGGAGACCCATCTTCTTCTGGACACCCCCTCTTTGGCCTCGGAGAATGGCCTGTCATCTGACCCTGTGAGAGGGACAATCCCACAGGGAATGTGTCTGGCTAAACAGCCCTGCTCAACGGACTTGTCATTTTAACCTGCAATGACGAGCACCCCGACAGGGTAGCCGCCCTTCCGGTGCTGTTAGAATTGCCCCTGCTCTGCGTGGCGGAAGGGCCCCTCCTTAGCGCCGGGTCCTGAGACAGAAACAGACGGGCTGTGGAGGGCCCAAATGCCCTGTGAGGCTGCAGAAGGCCTCACAGGGAGCCAGAGCAGGCCAGAAGGGGCCGAGGGAGGAAGGAAGAGGGGAGGGCAGCTCTGGGAGGAATGAGGCAGGCTAGGCCACAGGGGCCATCCTGAGGTCACACCTCAGGACAACCTGAGGCAGCCTGAGCCTGAGGAGCGCAGGGGACAGGAGTGGAGCTGCAGGCAGGGAGCAGGGCAGGGCTGTGTGGAGGCGGACTGGAGTTCTGCCACCTGATAATACCACCCTTTCTGGGTACGGCCACTGACTGCAGCGCCCCAGGCGGGTCTGTGTCTGCCTGCACCTGTATCTCTGGGTGTTTCTTCACTGCACGCCAACCCCAGGAGCAGGCATATATTCCCAGCCTGTAAGCAGCTTGGCACAGGTCCGCTCCCCCTCGCCATGGCTGCTCTGGAGGCTCTAATGGCCTCTGGGGACACTGGCTGGCGGTGGTGTGTACCCTCCTTTCCTCTTCACTCCCTCAGTCCCCAAGTTGTAAACGACCTACTGGTGTTTTCTTGGGTCACCTTCGATAAACCTCTTGCCCACAAAGCCTCATCTCCAGGTGTCCTTCTGGGAGAAGCTGTGCCAAGGCTACAGCATGGCGCAGAGCAGAGGGACATCGAGGGGAAATGCAACAGCAGGAACCCTGTCCTAACGGGGCTGCTCGCCAGGTGACCTTTTATCCTACAGACAGCTGGCTCACGAAGCCAGCAGCTCTCAGGACAATGGGCTGGAAGACCACAGGGTCAGCAGAGCCTACCATAAACCCTAATGGTGAAGACACAGGCCCAAAACAAAGACAGGCGCTGCTGGTGACAGGTTAGATATGCAGGGGGACGATGGCTACGCCTATTTACTATAGAGAGAAAGAAAATCAAGCACCCAGGCATAAATTTAACAGGAAACTCCCAAAACCTAGAGAGAAAAGCTATAAAAATATTTTAAAAGACAAAAAAGCAGGTTTTGATAACAAGTCTCAGTTGGAAAGTGTTAAGGTTATAAAATCTAAATCTTCCTAAAGATAACTTATAAATGTGATATGATGTAATAACAATGAGAATCCCATCAGGATTTTTTTTTTCTGTATCTAGAACATTTTATTATAAAGTGTATTTGGAAGGAAGAAACACCAAGAATAGCCAGATAAACCCAATGAAGACAACCCTACCAGCTCTTAAAATATATTGTAAAACCTCTATATTTAAAAAAACTCTTGGCTTGACCCATAAATAGATAGGTCAACAGAATGGAAAAGAAAAATCCAAAAATATCCCCAATTACACATACAAATTGAATATGCATAATAAACAAGGTAGCTCAAGGCAGTGGGGGAAGGGGATCAGCTTTCCACTGAGTGGCATGAGGGTCACTGGATAGGAACACGGGAAAGTGCATTGGACTATCCCTTCGCCACACAGCAGCAGCAAGTCCAATTGGACCAGAGGTTTCCATGGAACAAATAAAGTCATGCATACTCTAGGAGAAAATAACTGTAGGTGAATTCTGCCATCACCTGAAAAGAGAAAACTTTCCTGACCGTAATTCAAAATTCAGCAACCCTATGTGAAAGACAGATACATCAGATTACATAAAAATAAAACTGCTAGGCTGTTTCCAGAGGGGCTGCACCATTTCGCTCCTGGGAAATGTGTGAGGCTCTGATTGCTCCTCAGCCTCTCCTACACTGGCTCTGCCTGCCTTCTGGATGGCAGCCACCTAGTGGGAGTGGGATGGTTTGCATTTCCCCTAATGACTAATGGTGTTGAGCATCTTTTCATGTCCTTATTAGCCTTTCATATAATTTCTTTGGTGAAATGTCTATTTGAATCTTCTGCGCATCTTTAATTGAGTTACTTATCTTCTCACTTTTGAGTTGTCTGAGTGCAAGTGCTTTATCAGATATGTGACTTGAAATGCCTTCCCCGAGGCCATGATCTCTTTTCTCTTTCTTAGTGGTTTCTTTGAAAAAGCAAGAGGTTTTCATTCTAGTAAAGTTCATGCTAACATGTTTTCTTCTTTGTAAGTGTCTTTAGTGTCCTAAGAATCCCCCTAAGAATGTTTTATCTAACCCAAGGTCACAAAAATCTTCCTACATTTTCTTCTAGGAGTTTTATATTTCTAGCTCTTACCTTTAGGTCTCTGATCCCTTTGCATTCATCTTTGTGTGTGGCATGATGTCAAGGTCTAAGCTGATGTTTGCTGTGTGGATATCCAATTGTCTCAGTACCATTTGTTAAAAACAAAGGAAAATAAAATCCTATTCTTTTCCCCACCCACCCTCCATTGAGTTGTTTAGGTATTTTTGCTGCAAATAAATTGGCAATAATCATAAGGCATTATTTCTGGACTTTGTATACTGTCCTATTGTCCAATATCACATCTTGATTGCCATAGCTTTAAAGCAAGCGTTAGAATTAGAGATTATAAACCCTCCCATTTTATTCTTTTTCAAAATCGTTTGGCTATTCTAAGTCCTCTGTGTTTCCATATGCATTTTAAGATGCGCTTGATGATTTCTTGGGGGGTGGGAAGCCTGCTGGGATTTTGATAAGAGTTGCGTTGACTCTAGAAATCAATTTGGAGAGAATTGCCACCTTAACACTATTGGGCCTTCCAGTAGCTTCCAATTAAGTGGTTTTTAATTCCATTAACATGTAATGTCTCTCCATCTACATAAATCTTTAATTTCTCTCAGTAAGACCTGATAGTTTTTAATGTACAGGTATTACAATTTGTAAATTTATCCTAAATATTTTATTCTTTTTGTACTATTTGTGAATGGAATTATTTTCTCATCTTATTTGGAATTGTTCATTTCTATTGTATAGAAATACAATTGACTTTTCATATTGATCTTGTACCCTGTGACCTTGCTAAGCTTGTTTATTGGTTCTAGTAAAGGTTCCTGTTGATACTTTAGGATTGTCTACATATGTAACCAAGCCACCCACAAATACACCTAGTTTCCCTTTCTCCTTTCCGTGTGGATGCTTTTATTTCTTTTTCTTGTTTCGTTGCACTGGCTGAAAGCTCCAGACCACGCTGAACCGAAGTGGTAAGAACCAAGACCCCCCTTCCCCCCTTAAGGGGAAGCATTCCGCCTCCACCTGTAAGTATGGCTCCACTGAAGACTTCCACTGACGTCAAGAGGACTCAGGAACCCACCTGAAGAGGCTCCCCCTGACCAAAGGGGGACAACTTGACCACTGAGAGGAATAAGAGCTACCGTTGACTAAAAGACATTGAATATGTTTAAATCCATGAATTCACAGCGACCCCAGAACAAGGAAAAGCAGACTGCTCATTGTTTGGGGATGCTAGTGACCCAACACATTATTTTGAAAACTTAAAAAAAGCGGGAGAGAGTCATTCATTCCACCTTCTCAGTACCAACCCTTCTCAGTTGACCAAACAGGAGGAGAGAGGTTTTACTCTACAAGAGCACTGTGGCCAACAAAGGGAGGAAATCAGAGAATTAGAGGATCACCATCTTGTCATCTCAAACGAACTGATGCACAGGTGTGGTCCGCTACGGCCGGCACCACAGGAGAAGACAGCCCGGCACCCAGTGTTTCCCAGTGGGAGGGCATTTTGTGAAGAGAAAAAACTGACCTTGAAATTGGACCTCCTGACCTAGCCTCCACTTGTTAAGATCCTTCAGTGGGCAATGGAACATGGCAAGGCCGTTATGGGGAAGCCATTGGCAAAACCCGGACTAGAAAACTACAAGACAGGTGAGCTGGCTTCTTCAGCCAGTGTTCTGGCATTTGTGAAATAATTGGAATTTTGAATAAGGATCAGATATTCCACACTATTTTGAATTATTATTAATTATTTTTAGAGTTATATATTGAAATATTTACAGATGAAATAACATAATGTCTGAGTTGTGCTTCAAAATTAGCCAGGGAGTGGGGGTTGCGTGAATGACATGACCCTGGCCAGGCGCTGACCACGTCTAAGGCACTGAGCACAAGGGAGTTCATTACCCTAGTCTGTCTACATTTGTGAATGCTTGAAGTTTTCCATAAGAGGATGTTTTTAAAAAGAAGATCGCCGTGGGATTTGGAGTGTGATCCAGGTGACATCTTAAATCTTGGCTCAGCCCCTTATGAGCTGTGTGACCTTGAACAGATTCCTCGGTCTTCCTGTTGCATAATGTATAGAAGGTGGCCAGCAGCTGCCAGCACACAGCGCAGCCACTTCACGACTGATAAAGATAACAGACCTGGCCCTCTGTGTGGGTCCCCCTGCAGGAGCAGTAGGGGAAGGACAGAGCGCCAGGAAATGGTGCCCGTGGGCACAGCTGGGACCCCCAGCGTGGCAGAGGCTGAGCGTAAGCACTGGAGGTCCACCTACTCATCCAGCATTTTTAGGGCACGGTATCTTTTTCAAATTAGGTAGACAGAAGATGATTGATAGTGGAAGATCGGGTAGTGTGCTTTGAGAGGTTTATCTGCAGATAGCAAATAGGAATTGTGGGGTAACTGGGGTTGAATCCAAGACTGGGCTACTTCTGCAAAATGAAGTCTGGACACTTTCTGTGTTGACCTTTAGACATTAATGTGCTGTGCCCCAAACAGGTCTGGCTCATGGCTCCTCCTCCAGAACCCTCTGTTCCTTGACACTAATTGATCACGTCCAGAACCTTGATGGCCACCAGTCTCTGTGCAGACCGTGGCTGCTGGCTGCTCTTCCAGCCCTTGTCAGCCCAGAGGCTCCGCGCTGCTGTTGGCCTGCCCCACTTCCCTGGCCCGGAGGCAGCAGGGTTGGTGCAGCAAGCAGTGCAGGTGGACCAGCTCCACCGAGCTCTGACGCCTGCCCCTCGATGCGTCCCTTTAAGAACAAATGACATTCTTGCTCCAAACAACACCCAGGTGGCTGCCAAGTGGCAAACACTGCAGAGAACTCTCCTTTCCAGCTGGCACCCAAACGCGGAGTGGCGCCTCCCTCTCTTCCTGGGCCGCTCTCCCACCCTCCTGCCACGGGCACTTGGAAGGGCCTGGCCAGAGGACAATGCAGTGTCTGTGTTCCACTGCCTGCAGGCCTTGACCCCAAATGTCAAAGTGGCCCTGTGACCAGGCACGGACGCAATGTCCTGGAGCAGGGGAAGCTATTCCCGAGGCCAGTGCTAAATCTCCGATCTGGTGGGCAGTTAGAAAATGGGAAATGCCACCCTTAATTGTAGCCAACGTGCTTTATGCACCTGCACCTTCCCTTCTGATCTTTCCCACACGGAACAGCCTGATTTAAATGCACCATTAGAGGTAGGTGGCCTGGACCAAAATGTCAATAATAACCATGGCAACTACGGTGACAACAAGAAGAGCTGCCATTTTACTAAGCTTTTTCCAAATGCTCGGTGCAGGGCAAAGCCCTTTAGCCCATTTCTCATTTTAATCCCACAGTGGCTTTGTTAGGTGGGTATCATTATCCTCATTTCACAGGGACAATATTTAGAGCACAGAGAAGGGTGGAAACTTTCCCAAGGTCACACAGCCAGTAAGGGCAGAAGCAGGAACCTGCCCCCTGCCCTCTTCCTGAGGCCCTCCCAGCCACCCCCTCTTCCCTCAATAGACTCAAGGCATCCGCAGGCCCACAGAAAGCCAGCGGCTGCTCCACATAAAGGAAGGACAGTCAGAGCCTAATGTAAATTGTTCCGATGGCTCTGCCTTTTGTTGCAAGGGAGGGAAGGAGCCCTGGAGAGGAATGTCTCCGCCGCTTATCTCCCCTCGCACAAGCCCAGCGAGAGCAGTAATTGATGGCTGGCGCACAGCAAGGTTGATAGGATGCCAGGCGGGAGGGACCCCATCTCCTGGGGAGGGGCTGGTTTATTAACCTGCAGCCCAGTGCCTGCTCTGACTTGTTTATAGGGTCCTCACGATTTGGGGGACAAGGAGCAAGAGCCTGTCACAAGCAATCTGTCCCCTCCCCACTGGCCACTCCGCGTCCTCGTGGAATGGTAGGGAAGGAAGGGCGGTCGGGCCGGCCCGGGCTGCAATCTCAGATAGGAAAACCAATTGCTGTTCATAATAAATTCCGGCTGGAGCCATAGAAATAATAAGGATGAGGAGAGGTAACACCAATTGGCTTTATTTGATTAGCCCCTTCTTGGGCGGTCCAACCCCAGCTTCTTTTCATTAAAATAAGGGCAAATTGAAAATCGTAAAAGAGGCTTTCTTATCAGAGAACAAACGACCGGGTAGATTCATAGGCCTAGGAGCCCCCGTGAGCCACCAGGCGCCTGCAAGTGAGCCTGCTCTCACTGTTCCTGAGGGGCAGTCCCAAGAAGCCACTGCTCCAGGAGCTTCATTTGAGGACTCCCTGGTGCCTGTTTCCATTTATCTGAATAAAAGGAGAGACAGCCAGTAGCACCACCAGGAAGTGGTGCCCGTGTCGTGGATCTCGTGTAGCCCCCTGAGGCCTGTGACGAGGCCGGCCCCCAAGCCAGGCATGACGGAAGCCTGCAGGTGGGGCCGCACCGGCCTCCAGGGGCAAGATGAGCCGGGGCCTGAGACAGGGCTCAACATGTGCTTCCCACGACCATTTTGCAGGCAGCTGACCACAGTTCTGTTCATAGAAATTGTGGCTGAAGGTCACTGAAAACAAAGGCGACCTGTACGTAGGTGGTCACATCCAGGAACCAGCCAGAGTGAGGCTGGAGGGACTCCCTCATGGCTGCACTCCCAGAGCTCACGGGCTCATCTTGAAGTCCTGTGACAATGTCCAGTGATTGATTCAGGTGATATTCATTGAGAAGCTATTATGGGATAGGTATAGCAGGGGCTCTGGGTGCTGCCTGATGTCTGGAGGCAGGAAGGACTCTCAGAGCTCACCCTGTCAGTCCCCAGAACCAGGGAAGGGAGAGAGGACCAGAGTCGGGGAGGACAGAGCAGTGTGTCCATCAACTGCTGGCAGTGGGGCCTCGGGAAGGGCAGCCAGGGGCTGGCGGATGGACATGGGTGCTTGAATAAGGTGGATCTCATTTCCAATGTGAGGAAAGACATAGATTAATCAGAGACTTCAACCACAGGAGTGGCAGTGCAGGAGAGCAGGGACTCTCAACAGAAGCATGGCCAGAGCACAGGGCAACTTGACAGAGTGCAGCGAGGAGAGGCTTGGGACAGGGCAGCGGGTCGCGGAGTCCTTGTCCGGGGCTCATCTCCTCCCCCAGGGATATGCAGGCTAAGGGGGATGAGAATAAAAGTCAGGCAAGCAGGAGAGCAGGCGAGGAGCCTCAGAGGATTCCGGGCGTCCCTCTGCGGGGTGGGAAGCAGAGTGGGGTGGGCACCCAGACGTGGCAGGTCTGGCCCAGCCTCCACCTCTCCACCTCCTGCACAGCAGCAGCGCTCCAGATGCCTGTCTAAGGAGGGAGTAATCCAGGAACTTGGTGGCTTTTCTTACAAACACAGAGAAAGCATCACTTTAGTTTAAAGCTTCAGTCAGTGGTGAGGCAAAGAACAGAGGGGCTCTAAGACAGGGGACAGGAAACAGCAGTGCCCCCCTTTGGATGCAGCACCACTGTGAAGGGGACCGGCCATTGCTGCTGCTCCGTGCAGCCCAGGCTCTGGGGCCCCAGCCGAAATGCCACCCAGCGTCATGTGTCATGTTCCTCCCCACCACTGTCCCATCTGGCCGGAGTCCATGCCTCCACAATGGTGCCTGGCGCTCCCATGGCCCTCACCTGTCATATTCCAACACTGATACTTTATTAATAATCCAATGTAAATCTGAGCGAAAATTAATGTGTCATCTCCTTGCAGGAAGGACTAAACATCTCAATGTGAGGGTCTGTTGGAGTTGTCATTTATCATTAGCATGCAATTCAAGGCAGGCTTCCCACACTCTGGTGGGAGCTTTGGAGACAATGAATCTCGGGGAATTAGCTTCTGGGCCAATTATTCCTGTTTCCCCCACCTACCTAAGAGATAAATTCTGTCTCAGTGGGAGGGAAAAAAAATAAAAAGAAGAAGAAGAAAAGGAGGAGGAGGGAGTTTGCTATTCTCCTTCCTGGTTGAAATCAATTTTTCTCAAGGAGACGAGGCAATATTCATTTTGTGAGAAGGGAATAGGCTATCCGCTAAAGGCCAATAAATGGAGCCGTTCTGATGAAAACTTCCTCAAATCAAATGTAGGGGAACCTCTTAATGGGCTTTGTTCTTCTTTTCCATAATCCATAACTATTAAG
Source organism: Spermophilus citellus (assembly GCF_964194105.1). Lineage (NCBI taxonomy): Eukaryota > Metazoa > Chordata > Mammalia > Rodentia > Sciuridae > Spermophilus > Spermophilus citellus. The sequence goes on from NC_138191.1 coordinate 134,886,421, forward strand.
AGAAAGATGGGCAGGCAGAGCCGGCACTGTACAGGGAGCTATGTAAACACCGGGCAGGACCTCGTCCAGGTGGGGCCTAGAGGTTGGGTGGACGTTTGTCCCTCCCTCCACCGACACGTGTCCTGTGGGTCCCTAAATGCCAGGCGCTGTTGCAGGTCCTGGGGACACAGTGGCACATGGACAAGCCTGTTTGGTCCTCAGGGAGTTTATAGTCCAGGGAGGAAATGGGCCAATACACACACGAACTAACAAAAGCAGATAAGCACTACAAAGAGACAACTCAAGACAGGAATTCTGCACATTAAAACAGAATTGTTTTGTCGAGTAACTTTTTTTTTTAATCTTTAGTGCAATTCAAAAATGCACCCTGGCAAAGTCACACTCTGGTTCCAGAGCATCGGGACAGGAAGTGATAGCAGTCCATCCTGGCAGCAGAAACCAGCCATCAGGAGCTGGAAGCCCAGGGCCAGCCCCACAGGGCTGCTCCATGTAGCATGGCCCGCAGCTGCACAGGGTGCCTGGCTGAGCTACCATAGATAGAATTCCAGGTGACCACACTGTGCCCTCCAGCACTGCAGCCAGTCCAGCCCCACAGGTCATGGACAGAAAGCTGAAGGGCCCTGCATGGAGGATCCGGAGTCCATCAACACCCCGTCCTCTCTGCTGGGCCTGCCCCGTCAGGGGAACAACTAGCCTGGGACTGATGTGCCCCCGCCATGATGACGGCCCTGCCCCTGTTCCCTGGCACCTCTGCATCCCCCACTGGACACTTGGCAGGCTCCTGAGATCACCTTGAGGACAGAGACCATGCTTGTTTGTCTGAGCTCAAAGGTGTTGCTGCTTTCCTCTGTTCAACCCCCTCAGGCAGGTTCTAGCAGACCCCCCTCTTCGGAAGAAGAGACCCCATCTCGGAGGTTGAGTCGTGACCCCAGGTCACAGAGCACTGGTGGAGCAGGACTAGGCCCAGGTCTGTAGGACACAGGGGGGCTGCACTCCGCACCCCAGTTCATCACCACACAGTCTCAGGTACGCCGCCCTCTCCTGCCCACCATTCCTCCCAGACCTGGCCTAGACGGCCTCAGCTGTTTCCAAACTTCACACCCACCCTCAAAAGTGAGGGTTACCTGGTCAGATCCCACTCAGGGAGGACCCCCGTGACTCTCATTCGATGTGCAGGCTCAGCTGCACCCCCTTGCCGTGTGACTGCATCTGCCCCCTCCTGTCACATGTAGGTGCCCTGAACAGCAATGGCTTCTATTTCTCAGGCCACATCCAGGCTCCTATGGGATGTCCAGTGGCTGCCCCAGCTGTGGGCAGGGAGCAATCATCCTGGGCTCAGGAAGCAAAATCTTCTAGAAGATAACCATCTGCCCCCCAACAGGACACCCTCAGTGACCTACACCCTCATCCCTTAGAGACACCACGGGCACCAGCTCTGTGCCATCGCCCCACCGGCCTGGATTCCAGGGACTGAGGAGATCTAGAAGCCCTCTCGATCGCCACCCTGACTGCCCTTCACCTGGGCTAGCGTCCTCTCCCAGGGCTCTCAGGCTCCGGCTCCCAAGCAGAAGAGCCCTGAGTGGTGCCCCGGCCACTGCAGGGCTGCATTCCTCCTCCACCTGGACCACAGGGGACACTGCCAGGAGGAACACCAGAATCAGGGCAGTGGCCGTGGTGCAGACGGGGACGGGAAGACAGAAGACTCAGGAGAGAGCAGAGAAGGAGCTTTTCCAGGAGGAAATCCCTGCCAGGGAGGGGTGTGGGGAGCCCAGAGACCCAGGAAACGGAGGGCAGAGAACCCAGCCCAGAGCTGGGAGCTCCTGCAGCACTTCTCGGAGGCTTCTCTTGCTCCCTAGGAGGGCTCGGACAGCCAGAACCTGAAATCTGCAGCTTCACGTCCACAGGGTGCGAGTCACAACCCGGGACCCTGGGACCCGGCGAGGATCTAGGCCATGGCACTTTCCCAGGTGGGGGCACCCAGCACCAGCTCCAGAATCCTCCACAGGCTCACATGCCTCACCCCCTTGGCCTGGCTGCTCAGGAGCCTAAACCATGAGCCCCGTCCTGGGGTCAAATGATCCCTGGGAATCTCCACCGGGGCCTCAAAGGGCCTCCATTTTCTGGAGCTTCGGGGCCCAACCAGCCTCTTAAAGCTCCCCAAAGAAGTGATTTGGATGAACATAACAATTAATTCCAAGCCCCAAATTATGGTCATCTGTGACCCAGAGTGCCAGGGTGCTCTATTTTTTCCCTTTAACCCATCTGCATTTTAACTTTTCCACAATGAGCATAATTGTTTCATTTTAAAATAAGAGAAAAGGGGAAACTCTCTGTCGCTGAATTGAACTGGAGTGGCACCTAATTCCTAGGAGGCTTCAGCTGACCCCTCTCTGAGCCTGTCGGGGTCACTCCCTCGGGACTGGCTCTTGCCTTCTCTCCCCTGCTGGAGCCCCCTGTGGGCACTGCCTGGCACCTGTGACCCCCGTCCCCGACCTCCCACTTTTAAGCCTGCCTCATGGTCTAGCTCAGGTCCACTGCTGCCCTCCCCAGAACGCAGGCCTGTTCTACGTGTCTACCGAATCTAACAAGGGCCCCCATGGGGTCAGGAACGTGAGGACTGAGGCACACGGAGGCGCCACTGGTGCTGGGGATGGGGCGGGCTGTGGCGGGCAGCACCCTCCTTCCCTGCCGCTCCTCCTGCCTCCCTGCCCCCCGGGGCCAGCCTCACCACCCGCCCTGCACTCTGTGGCCTCTGTGTCCCCCCACCAGCATGGAACTCCACACCACCTCATGACAAGACCTCAGGCCCCTCCCAGGCCCGGCCTTGCCCTCCTTGACTACAGTCAGTTCCACGTCTGCCTCCCCAGAAGGCAGGAACCCCTGGGTAGCCACATCACTTTATCTTGGTCTTCTGAGGCCTATTAAAGTGGCTTCAGTCTCCAAACATGATCCCAAAGATCCTAACTGGAGCTTGGGAAGAGGTGATCCATGGGCCTCCTCACACAAGAGCTGAGCACCGAGGGTCGGGAACTGTGTGGAGCAGCCTGAGTCTCCGGATGACTACGCGTAGGTGACATATCGCTCCTTGCAGGCAAAGTCACCAAGACCCAGAGAGGTGACACAGGTTCCTCAAGACCACACAGCCATCACAGTGACACCAGCTTTCTCAGGTAGGGAGGTCTGACTCCAGGCACACATTCAGACCACGCTGCATCCCCAGGAAGCTGGTTAAAAGGTACAGAGACTCTGATGCCAAGAAAGGCCTGGCATGGCTTGCACCCTGCCAAGGGGCTTTCTGGGTAGTTAAGTACTCCGTGGTGTTACACCCCCATTGTCAAATCTGTATGCACCCAAGAAGGAAATGCATAATCCAGACTCTTGGAAGAGTCCTTGACAGCGTCCTCGCTTACTGGGATTTGCCTGTGACCATCCTTAGGTACAGCACGGGTGGTGTCCAAGGCTTTGGTCAACAGAGAGCTCTGTGGCTCTTCTCTCCAGAGCTCGTAAACCAGCGCCCTGTGGTCTAGCGGCCATGATGTTCCCCTAATCATGTTACTGCAATATTAATAAGGCTGTTTAATGCAACCAGTTCCTTCTAAATTGTCACATAAAATTTGGCAAATGTCAGACACATCATTTAATAGAAGATGATGTTTTACTGCCAGGGGAGTTAGGTGGCTGAGAAGATGGGCAAAAAGCCCCGTGATGACCTTAGGCAGGTTTAAGGGACAAAGCGCTCCTAGCCTGGGGCGCCTACCCTGGCCCTTCTTCCCTGGCAGTCGGCAGTGGTCCTGAAATTCCACCCTGTGTGGGACACTGGTCAGGATGCTGGGGCAGGGAGCGGAGCCAGGACCAGGCTCAGAAAGAAGCTACTCTTTCTTCATGGTCTGTGGGGATGACCAAACCTTCCAGCATGCAGTCTTGCTGGAGCAAAAGACTACAGGTTTCCTGTCACTGGTCTGACCACAGAGTGGCCCTTGCTGTCCAGGGACTGTGATTCCCATTTTAAGAAACTCAGCTCCCAGGAACTGGCCCACACATGAGTTCTTAACGTCTGGAATGAGGCAGGTCCACAGCAGCAAATCCGTGTTATGAGAACAATTTACAAAAGGATGGGGTTATCCCCACCGATGTGGGTGCCCAGGGGACATGGAATGACGCTCACCACAGCCTTGCTTACGAGGGGCAAAGCTTGGAAGCCACCTAAAAGTGCTTCTGTTAATTGCTTTGGTAAATAAATCACAGTGTGTTCATATAACGAAATAGTATGCAGTGATTAGAAAAGATGTGCCTATCTGTATTTATTGACACATAAAGTGCTCCGTGGTTATTTTTTTTAATTGCAAAATAGCAAGTATGCTAGGCTCTCACGTAGGTGGAGTGCTTCCCATGCCCAGTGCCTACATGGCAGGAGAGCGGCCTGGGGTGGTGTTCTCCAGTGTTGGCCCTGACTGTGAGGAACGGGCGGCGGAGGATTGGGGGTGGGGAGGAGAGGTCTGTGTCCTGGGAATGTTCCTGAGCAAGCATGCACTGTCTCAATCAAAGAGAAATATGTAAATTCACAGAAAATCAAAGGAGAGGGCTCACTGATTAACTCAGCCCAGGCCGACTCTGCCCCATCCTCAGGACACTGAGGTGACTGGAACTCAGTCTTAGAAACAGCTCACAGGCAAGAGGCACCCACCAGAGTAAACAGATGGCTGTGAAGCTCCAAAGGCGGGCGATGAGGGAGCCCAAGAAAAGTGGCAGCTGTGCCGGGAGGCAGTGAGCGCCGTACCCCCTTTGTGGCAATCCCCTGCCTATGCACCTCTGAAAGGCAGTTCTTCAGGGGCAGGTGTGGGCATGAAGGAAGCTCCCACCAGGCCAAGTGAAAAGGCCCTTCTGGAGCTTCGTGGTCTGTGGGATGACCAAACCCAAAGCAGAGAAGGCAATGAGGTAATGCTTACGGCCAGGGGCAGTGGACAGGGCCCTGGGCTGCACAGGCCGCTCCCCATACTCAGCCATCCCAAGGGACCCCCCCACACACACAGGGGTGTCAGGATCCTGAGCTCAGAGACAAGGGAACGCAGTTCGGGGACCCTGCGGTGGGAGGAGGGAGGGACTACACTCAAACAAGTGGTGGGGGACAGGCATTGCTGTCACTCACGGTCTTCCAGTGGGGACATGTGGCCCTCATCTGAGGAGGGTGGGTGCCCGGGAACGCTGCTCTGGGCAGTCAGAGCCAACCAGCTATAAACTTGTGGTTATGTGTCTGTGACCCTCCCCAGGAGGAGATGGCTATGGGGTGGATCTGGAGTGTCCCCAGAGGCTCACGTGTTGAAGGCTGGGTCCCCAAGGCAATAATGGCAGGGGAGGTTGGGGCAGGGACTGGATCATGAGAACTCTGACTTCGTCGGTGGGTCTACCCATCGGTAGCTGGACTCCAGGGATGTGGTGGAGACTGTAGGTGTGGGGCCTGCTTGCGGGAGTCGTCCCTGGGAGCAGGCCCTGAAGGGTGGCTCTTGCCCTCAGCCCCTTTCTCCCCACCCGCCAGCTTCCTGGACATTCTGGCTTCCAGCCACTCTGACGGGAGTGAGATGGAATCTCAGTGTAATTTTATTTTGCATTTCTCTAATTGCTAGAGTGTTGAACAATTTTCATATATTTTTGACCATTCGTATTTCTTCTTCTGTAAAGTGGATGGTAACCATAATGAGCCAGGGCAGGGAGGGGAAGCACAGAATTCATTGGGTCAGACAAAGGGAAGGAAGGGAAGGTGGGGGTGGGGGGTGTTGGGGTGTGGGGGGTGTAGGGGGTGGGGGGGGACAGGAACGACAGTGGAACGAGTGGGACGTAACTTCCCTACGTTCTTACGTGAATACACGACCAGGGTAACTCCACGTCACACTCAACCATAAGAACGGGATCAAAATTGTAATGGGTGCACCCCATGTGTGTGTACTATGTCAAAATACACCCTGCTGTCATGTATTTCTAAAAGCCACAAATGAAAAAAGAAAAGTGTGAGAGAGATTTGACGGTCAGTGAGAATCTGCACCAGTCAGTGGTGCCCCGTCCAGCTGCCTGTCCAGACTCTCCTCTGACCCTCATCTCAGCCAAGGAGAAATTGGATGGAGGGAGCTTTGTGCCATTCAATGGCTGCAGGCTCTGAAGGTGCTCCTCATGTGAACCAAGTCTCCTCATGATGGCCGTGGAGAGTGGCAGCAAAAGACAGTGCGGCCTGGGTGGGCGGGGTGCCATCAGTCCATCCAAGAGACACGGAGAAGTGTCAGGAAGGATCCTGGGCAGCTGGGCAGGTGAGGCACATGCACCCAACACTCCCACCCAGAGCCCAGGGGTGCCTCTGCCCACACCTCACGGACCCCAGAGCTTGCCCTGGACACCCCAGGAGAGAGGCCCCACCCCTCCCCAGCCTCCAGGGACAGGGGAGCTTGCAAGTTCTGTGCTCCTGTCCAAAATGATGATGGTGTTTAAAATAAAACCCTGCACAGCAGACGTCCTTTACAAAGCCTTAATGTTAGCAAGTAAGAGTTAGTTTTAGAAAACAGCTCCCCATTGGCTCTCACAACCTACTCAGGTTTGGCCAGCTCCTGGGTTTCTTCCCCCCTTAGGGAGGAAGCTGAGCCACTCACAGTGGCAGTGTCCCTGTCAGCTGAGACTGGAGCCTGCAGCACAGTGCCTAGTACACGTTCAGGCCACCCAGTGACAGGTTCACCAAGTGCCTCTGCCACCAGTTTTTACCCTGACCTTGAACATCAATTTCACTTCCAACTGAGCCCACAGCTCCTCTGTGGCAAAATGAGGCAAGCAAACCCAGCGCCCCCACCCCACCTAGTGGAGGGCCAGCCTCCCTCCATTCAGGTGAGGGGGCAGCCTAAGAGCTCTGGCCTGTGTGAAGTTTGTGCTGAGAAAGTCAAGGAGCCATGGAGTACAGACAGTTAAATGTGGCGACAGTTCAGGGAGTGATTATGACCACTCTGTGTTCATCCTACACCCAGAAGCTCTCTGTCCCTCTGGGCTGACCAAGTTATTCAGGAATCTTCCACCCAACTCTTTAATAACGGCACTGATGAGATGATGCCTTCATTAAATTTCCCATAGATTCAAGCAAAAAACGGAGATCTAATAAATAAATTTAAATGCATCTAATAAAATAAAATTTGAGATTAAAAGGAAGCTGGCTTGCATATTCATGAACCTTGAGATGAGTACTTCCAAGCTCCTGATTCATGGGAGTCAGAGTTAACGCGCTGGGGAGACTTCTTACAAATCTAAGCCTAGTGGGGCACATTTGCCCATGAACAAGCAACTGAACCAGCATTCATCAACTACCGGTTTGTACTGCAGCTGGTTTTGTATATCCGCCCCCCCTTATAACCCCAGAACCTCAGGATGGGGGCACTCAGTGCATCACCCCTTGATGAGGCTGGTCTTCTAAGGCCCTAAAAGCACACCTGCTGGCCTCAAGGTGCTGGATCTGATCAAGAAGGAAAGACTCTGCTCCTTCATGAAGTCTTCCTGACCTCAGGGACCGTGGCTGGCGGCCTGGTACGCATTTCCCAAGTAGCCCTCACGCTCCCTGTTCAGCGCCCGCCCTAACTCACACACAGGTGCACAACTGCTTCATGGTTTCCACCCGAGGCCGCGGAGATGAGCTCAGTGACCACAGAGAGGGAACCTGCTTTGCTGGCCACAGCCTGGCACATACAGGTAGGAAGGGTCCATGCGGCAAGGTGGAGGGTGGGGGAGGGTGGGTGGGTGGCTAGGCAGGTGAATGAACAGGTGAGAGAAGCCAGGTGGAGACCTAGTGTGGCCCATGAGAAGATGCCCCCAGCTGCCAGCAAGGGCAGAGGAATGAAGGTGCTGGTCGGCGAGGGAAGAAGATCTAGGAGCAAGGGGCCGGGAGGCTAAGAACTCGACCTGGGTGAGCTGCTGTGTTCTGGTCGTCTCTTCTGGGCCACGCAGAGCTGGCCCTGGGGCCAGGACTGGAGACAGGGTTGGCCTGACACGAGCTCCCTCATGAAGACAGTGAGCATCTCCTGGTCAGCACAGGCAGCCACCAAAAAGAAAGGGGAGGGCTTTCCCGAGGTCCTCTGCAGGGAGTTCAGGAGGAGGCTGCCGTTTGGAAGCCTGGCCCCTCGGAACCCAGGGCGAGGGCCTGGGGCGCAGGGCCCCCTTCAGCCACCAGAACCTAAGCGCACTCCTCACTTGGGCCCAGCCACTATTTCATGGGAGGAAATGGAGTCGGGTAGGAAGGCAAGGGTGCTTGCCCCAAAACTCTTATTCTGTGTTTGATGGAGTCAAGCAAGAGAAAGAGAGAAATGGAACAGGAGGGAGGAGGAAGAGAGCAGATGCAGGAAGGATTAAGTATTCCAGAAGGATCATGTCATCGCTTCCTTCCACAAGTGCATTCAGACGTAAAGCACAGGTCCTGGTGGCCACAGGGGCCCATGGAGCTGGCCCAGGTGATGAATCATCACCCCAATGGGGACAGAAGAAGAGCCTTGCAGGTCCCACAGCCTGTCTGACACAACACGCCCGGGATTTTCTCAAAAGCATCATCTATTTAGCTGATGGCCCTGAAGTGTTTCATCTAGCTGGAAATCATGCTTGGTCCATTTCCCAGATCTAAGTGACATTATAAGAAGCCTGCGCAACGTGTCTGGCAGCAAAGCGCTCAATAACCCGTCACCCCAGCCAGAGTCCCACTACCCCTCGTGTGGGGAGCAGACAGCTCGGAGGACTTCTGGAAGGAGAGCTGCTGCTGCCCCGACCAGGTGACAGCAACCTGTGTGTATGTGAGTGTGTGCGTGTGCACATACACACACATGCCCATTTGCACACACTCTGGGGGAACACAGGGGTTACCCCAGGCACCTGGCATCACCACCCTCCCAGCCATGGGGCTAACCTTTCCCCGTCCTTCCCAGTATTCAATCCTCCCACTGCGGCAGGAATCGTTAGCCCCAATCCACCTCCGAGAAAGCCGCCGCTCGGTGGCCCCATGGCCTGATCCCATGGCCAGTGAGCAGCAGAGCTGGGATCCTAAACGGGATCCATCTGAACCCCAAACCCATGCCCACCACTGTGCCCCGTCCCTATCCCAGAGACTTGGAGCAGCGCTTGAGCAGGTCACAGTCTGCCTGGGGTGGTATGAAGAAGTGCGTCCCCACAGCCCGAGCCATCTGCAGACTATCCGTTAAATGACGTGGCTTAGTTGGCTCTGGAAGGACTTCCCTCCAAAGGACAGGGAGCCCCTCTGCTCTCTGCGGGGCTCCCCGGGACACGAGCTGCGAGTCCCCCTCTGATTCTCGGGTCCAGCACAGGTTTGGGCACAAGGTGGAGAGGGTGGCGTCCACCGAGCACGCGAGTGAGCGGATGGACAAGGTAATGGATGCCGGGAAGGCAGTGCTTTCTCCAGATATTAAGGAACACAGCCGCAGGAAACAGGCCGCAGCTGCTCCCGCGGCAGGGTTTCCCCTCACCCACAGCCGCTCTCACGGAATCCGGCCCTTCCTGAGCTCCTCCAATTTTCCACATGATGGATTCTGAGAAAACCATGCCATCAATCTGCGCGGGGCCAGGCGGCTCCCCGCGCTTCCCGCCCGCGGCCCGCCCGCTGGGCTCCCGAGGAGTTCCCCCAAGGACGCCCTGGCCCTGCGCTGACTGACAGTCGGAAGGGAGACAGCCGGGCCTGAGGTCCCCGCAGGAGAGGAGGTGGCCCGACCCTGAGGTCCCTCCATCATTGCCTGCTCCTCCCTGCCTGGGTTGAGAGAGAGAGGTTAAAACCCACAGCTAGGCCAGGCGTGGGGTGCAGGTCCCCAAGCTGCTCTCTGTCCCCA